>NW_026892555.1:95757500-95910000 GCF_033815535.1 Pezoporus flaviventris
GTGCTTAGTTGTCAGAGTGCTCTCAAGATGCATTACAGAACGCATACAGGAGAAAGACCATTTAAATGCAAAATTTGTGGACGTGCCTTTACTACAAAAGGCAATCTAAAAACGCATTTTGGAGTTCATCGAGCGAAGCCACCACTTAGAGTACAGCACTCGTGTCCCATTTGTCAGAAGAAATTTACAAATGCAGTTGTTCTTCAGCAGCACATTCGTATGCATATGGGCGGGCAAATTCCAAACACGCCATTACCAGAGGGCTTCCAGGATGCCATGGACTCAGAGCTTTCCTATGATGAGAAGAATGTTGACACACTGAGCAACTTTGATGATGACATTGATGAAAATTCTATGGAAGAGGACCCAGAGCTAAAGGACACTGCAAGTGACTCATCCAAACCCCTTATCTCATACTCTGGGTCATGTCCTTCTTCGCCACCTTCTGTGATCTCCAGTATTGCTGCTTTGGAGAATCAAATGAAAATGATTGATTCTGTTATGAACTGCCAGCAGCTGACCAGTTTAAAATCCATAGAAAATGGATCAGGAGAAAGTGACCATTTGAGCAATGACTCCTCATCAGCTGTTGGTGATCTTGAAAGCCAGAGCGCAGGCAGCCCTGCAATGTCAGAGTCTTCTTCCTCCATGCAAGCTTTGTCTCCTGTAAATAGCAATAGTGAAAGTTTCAGATCAAAGTCCCCAGGTCTCAGTAACCAGGAAGAGCCACAAGAAATACAATTAAAGACAGAAAAACCAGACAGTCCACCACCCGCAACTGAAAATGGAGGAGCATTAGACCTGACATCCACCAACCCTGGAAGACCGGTCATCAAAGAGGAGGCTCCTTTTAGCCTGCTGTTCCTGAACAGAGAACGTGGTAAGTTTAAAAGTACAGTTTGTAATATCTGTGGCAAGCCTTTTGCTTGTAAGAGTGCATTGGAAATTCACTACCGCAGCCATACTAAAGAACGTCCATTTGTTTGTACAGTCTGCAGTCGTGGGTGTTCCACTATGGGTAATTTAAAACAGCACTTACTGACGCACAAATTTAAAGAGCTGCCTTCTCAGTTATTTGAACCCAACTTTACTCTAGGTCCCAGCCAAAGTACTCCTAGCCTGGTCACCAGTACAGCACCTACCATGATCAAAATGGAAGTGAATGGTCACAGCAAGCCGATCTCTTTGGGTGAGGTTCCCTCGCTTCCAGCTGGAATCCAGGTTCCTGCTGCACCACAGACAGTGATGAGTCCGGGGATCACCCCTATGCTGGCGCCCCCCCCTCGCCGGACTCCCAAGCAGCACAACTGTCAGTCGTGCGGAAAGACCTTCTCCTCAGCAAGTGCACTGCAGATACACGAGCGCACCCATACTGGTGAAAAACCGTTTGGTTGCACAATCTGTGGTAGAGCTTTTACCACAAAGGGGAATCTTAAGGTAAGAGGCCAAATAAAACTGTGAAGGCTAGGGGCGGGGGGGTTCAGGCACCATTCTTGAACTTGGCAGGTTTTAGTGCTAAGTGCTTGTCCCAAAGAGAGGAGAGAAGCGAGTCAGAGAGAAGTGAGTTTCAAGGAAATGCTTGCTGTATAGTGGTGTTTATTATGCTTCCACTGCTTCCAGGAAAGTGGCTGTGGAATGATGTGAACTTTAAAACTGGTTCTGGGTGTACATGCTTGCACGTAGTAGTTCTCCTGACAAGACATGAGGGCACATGCAGTCAGCTGATGGATGTGTTCTGGTGGTTCTTGTGGACCATCAGGGCAAAATAGCCTGGCTATAACCCAGAAACTTAAAGTTTGCTCAGCTCCTTGGGTGCTTCTCAGATTTTCATTTTCTGTTCCGCTCTGCAGACTAGAAAGCTGTTTCCCACTGATTTGCAGTGGGTTACTACAGGACTCACACCTCTTATTCCCACAGTGTGGTTAACTATCAGGACACAGACTGGGGAATACATTTTTAAATGTCCCTTTTTAGAGTATTAAATTTAGCGAAACTAATTGATGCCTCTGACGAGAGAAAATATTGTGGAAGTAGACAAGATGTAAAAAGAAGGGCAGAAAAAACCCCACCCTTGTCCTACTGTAAGTAATGCCCTTGGTATTCTTCAGCATTTGAAGACTCCGAGCTTGCATGTGAAATTGTCTTATCTACGAGGATATTAGATACCCTCTTGCAGTGCTGCGTTCATTTTCACTGAGGAGAAACAAAATGCACATTGGAAAATTACTTCAGAGCTGGGTTTTCTTTGTGTAGGTTGACTGGGCCTTAGAACTGTGTCTTAACTAGAATTGACATGTTTTTAGTGTGAATTAAAAGACTTTTTTAAAGCAAGTGGTACTGTAAGTAACAGCATCTCAGGCCAGCCACCTCACCAGAATGTGCTATCTTGGGGGTGCTTCTTGTCCCCTTTTGCTCCGCAGGTTCACATGGGAACTCACATGTGGAATAACGCGCCTGCACGCCGTGGCCGCCGCCTCTCCGTGGAAAACCCCATGGCTCTGCTCGGTGGCGACGCACTCAAGTTCTCTGAGATGTTCCAGAAGGATTTGGCAGCTCGGGCCATGAACGTTGACCCCAGTTTTTGGAACCAATACGCTGCAGCTATCACTAACGGACTTGCTATGAAGAACAATGAGATTTCTGTCATACAGAACGGAGGCATTCCTCAGCTCCCAGTAAGTCTAGGCGGAGGCGCCATCCCGCCTCTAAGTAACCTTACCGGTGGCATGGACAAAGCTCGCACGGGCAGCAGCCCTCCCATTGTCGGTCTGGACAAAGCAAGTTCTGAAACGGGAGCCAGTCGTCCATTCACCAGATTTATTGAGGATAATAAAGAGATTGGCATAAATTAAAAGCATTCATTCTGAATAACTGTTGGACTGCTACTCGACACAACACTTGTCCTGTTCCATGTACAGCTTTTGAAGCTAAGCATTAGTTTCCTGACCTAAATGCATAGGTTCCCTTTAAAGTTTTACCCATAGCAGAAATACATAACTTTGTGGCTGCTGAAAAGTTGTCTTGCAAGATTTGCATGGTACTTCTTTCAACAGTGAGTTTGACTGTTACAGAGAACTTCGAAATCTTTTAATTTAACAGAACACACAAAAAAAAACAAATCATGGGATAACTTCATTAGAAACAGAAAGAGGCTAGTCTACGTCTACTTTGCTTCTTACAAAACTTACTATCACCTGAGAAAGGGGGGCTTCATTACAGCATTCTGTCACACTTATTTGCTGGTTTTGTTCAAATTAGTTAGTAACTTGGACTATGGTTTTAGGAATCTTAATCTTAAATAAGTGAGTTAGTACCCCAATGCTGTGTATTATTACAGTATCCTTGTCTGTAGTATTTATAATGTTAAGATTATGCGGGTAACAGACAATATACTAGCCCCAAACTTAAATGAAGCTTTTGTACTGCAAAATACATCTGGCTATGTGATTTTTCCTTTTTTTCTTTTCTTTTTTTTTTTTTTTTTTTGTATGTTTGGTTGGTTGGTTTTGGGTTTTTTTTTTGATTTTACTATAAATAAGTGGTTTATTTTAATGCAGGCAAAATTGTGAAGTTTTATTGGGAAAGATAGCATGCTTTTCATGTGCAAGTACCTGTCAGTAACAAACCTTTTTTTATTTAAATATTTGTAGCTGCTATGTGGACAGTTGTTCTATTAAATGAAAAAAAAAATAAAAATGTAGTGTGGACTTTAGCTCAATGATTGGAAAACAAGTTACAGACAAACCTGAGCACCGTAAATTATTCACAACATTATAAACAGTTGTGAGTAATACTCCATGTTATCAAAGCTGTACAATAAAAAAGGTAATGTTTGTATAATGTGGTTGCAAACTCTTAATTTATACTATTGCACTTTTAGTATTTTGTATTAGGGAGGTTTGTCTATAATTTGAAACTGAACAAAGATGTAAACTATTTTATAAATAGTACTTAAGGAGGAGAACCCTTTTGCAGTTTCTTGTTTTGTTTTAAGGTTGAACAATGAGAGATCTCTATTAACTAAGCAGAAGAGTTGCAGAGAACTGTCAGATCCTTAGGAAATATGAGGCCTGCCATTTCTTAAATAGAAATGATTCATTTAACTTTCCTACAAAGCCCACTTAAAAGCGTGACCACCCCCGACAGAATTCTGATACATTTATCTTAGGAGTGTGATATTAATACAAGTCTAGGATAGAGGAAGGAGAACATTGTGTAGGTTTAATTTTACTGTAATCTGTTCGGTCTCTTTCACACATACCCACGAGAAAGATTTTGACTGCCTAATAACATGGGAACAAAATAATAACTTTTGGGCAGCATGAGCAGTAGTAACATACAAATACTCTGTATCTATTTCCAACTCTTGTTGATTATCTTCTGAGATTGCTCCAAAGCACAATGTACTCTGATTAACCGAATATAATTTTATGTTAATTGCATTGTTTAAATTACACCAAGTAAATAAAGGGAAAGGTTCCACTCATAAGCTAGGCTGGGGATGCTGAGGAGACTGGGGCTTAATCAAAACTTGAACAGTAAATGTTTTGTGTACTACCTCATTTTTGTGCATTACAAGCATGGTGGAGTTGACACTATGAAATTCCGTCCAGCAGAACTGCTTAAGGGACGTTATGGGTAGCTGGGTAACAGCACAAGAAGTTTTATGCCCCTGAAGAACGAATCAGACAGTGAGGTCTTCTCAGTTGAGACTGAAAAATAGGACAATCTTATACAACAAAAACCATTACTGTAAGAGGATGGACTATTTCTGCCATCATGTAATGGAGTGAAAAGAGGTTCGAAGACTAATTAGCTGTTTGTTTCTATTGGAAATGAACAATGAACAGCTCCATTTTCTACAGTGATGAGATAGGGATATATAGATACCTCTATCTATATATAAGCAAAATTATGTATCTATAACACCTCTATAGTGTAACATCTTTTTTTTGCCACAGTGTGTGAGTGGTTAGGGGTGTTTACAAGCATTGGAAAAAAAAGAAAACTGAGGTGGCTTAATGTTGCTGTATTTCAGCAGTTGAATGTTTTTATTTATCTGTGTCATTTTTGGTGTGACTTTTTTTTTTTTTGTTAGTATTTGGTACCATGTAGTGTTATCTCTATTCCCTAAAGGATGTGTATAACTTAAAAAAAGGAAAAAAAAAAAAGAGAAGAAAAAATGAAAAAGGAAAAAAAAGAAAAATATGTAAAGTGTTGTAAATAAGATGGTTGATGATGGTACAGTAAGACTGACCCCATTTTGTATTCAGGGTTAGGTCATTCCTCTCTGCATGGTGAAGAGAGACACTATTTTTATACTGTGATACCATGTAGGGCTAGGAGCCTCCCTGAAACAGCTGGGAATTGTTACCTAGATCCAATATTTTTTATTATTAAATCTTGTTGGCTTGACACATCTACTGATTGAAATGGATGTCTTAGTCTAGGTTACTATTTTTGTCATATGGAATTGAATAAAATGCAGGATGTAATATAATTTCTGAATTGCGTTCCTTGATTATTCTAATAACAGGGCAAGATACATGACTAAGGTCACTTGTGGTAGATTGGTGTCAATGACTTCTAATCGTCGCATCTGAAAATCAGAATAAGGTCGACACCTTATATTCAAATGCTATTCTAATATATTAACAATGCAAAGGGATTGAATTATTGAAGTTTCTTTTCCAATGAAAATAAAACCTAAAAGCATTTCTCACAAGACAGTGGAACAAAAATCCACCATATTTTGGAGGGGGGGAACAGCCTTTGGAGGGACTACTGTTTTGAATTGACTGCTTTCTGAACACTGATACACCGCATGATAAAATTTGGGAACAAATTTACCAGGAGCAGTTCAAATTCTAAAATTTTTGAAAAAATAAAAAATTGGCAACTCGCATCCATTCATTCCAAATGACATATCCTGTACGTTTAAACCCATGGCTTTGTTTCTTCTTTTTTTCCAACATCCTGATTTATCAAAGAATGTCTAACTTTAACCAAATTATTTTTTCATGTTGATTTAAATGAAATTATTTCATATAAGGTTAGGCATGTGATAAAGTATCTCCTGCAAAAAAGCTGTATGTTGAGTAACCTTCAAGTTGTTATATTCCGGTGATGAATGCCTGCTGCATTTAACGCGGACAAAAGATAAATAAAAGAGAAAAATCTGTATTAATCATCTTTCAGTGGCCTTGTTATGAAGATATTCTGTTTTATAAAACCTACCCAAAGAAGGTACGAGTTTTCTCCAGTGCTTCAAAGATAGGTTTGTGCTTGCGCTCCTGCACGCATATCATCCCTGAACCCTGTTGTGAGAAAACAAGATATGGAGAAGAGGAGGAAAGCAAAGGAATCCTGATAGTTATGGTTCTGTTCAAAACACAAGAGGAAAATTACCTGCCCTCCCCTCCTCACAAAAAAAATATACTGAAGTAGAATAGTATCTATTTTTAAATACGAATGGGTTATTTTTTTTATTATAGGGAGACATTGAATAATAAAATGTGCTACATAGGTAAAAATGGTCAAAGTCTGCTGAATTACAGAGCCATGTAGGAATTCTATATAATCAGAAAAATTGCTGGTTACAATTTTTTGAGGGGAGGGTTTTTTTATGACAGCAAGGCTTTCAAACTCTTTACTTACATTTTTTTCCCATGAGTTACCAGAAAGCATTTATGTCAAAGGATTGACATAACCTACTTTTTTGCCGTTTGGTATTTTTGGTTTTGTTTTCCTTTTACATATATAAGCCCTCGATTTAGTATTTGTTCCTCTACCTTTGTCCTTTCTATCTTGACAAATACTTTGTTTTTCTAAAGCTGCGTTTGTGCTGTGTTTGTGTTGCCCTTAATTTACTTCTCTGCATGTACTCCGTCATTTGGAAAGATACTGTGTTTTATTTTTTTCCTTTTTCTCTAATTCTGCAGAAGTCAAAAGAGCTACCTGTATTTTACATCTCTGTGTAATACTAGCATAATGAATGATGAAGTCTTCAGTGATGTCAGGTATGTGCATAGCTCACAGGATTTCCTAACAAACATGCCATTCGCACTCTTTCCTCCAGATGAAGGCATGACGTTTGTTAGTGTTGCTGGTATGGGGCAGCTACAGACGGTCAGGAGGATGGAGGTCCTTATGCTAACTTCATTTGCCTGCTTTAATACCACTGAAACTCCATGGGCTTCTGTGGAGATACTCCAGGTTTATACTGGTGCAAGAGGGACTGCTTCCACATTCAGACGTCTTGCTTTACTTTACATGTCATCAAAACAATGACTAACTATACAGTATATTAAAAGTATGTCTAGGCAAAACCATTCTGGACTTTTATTTTTAAAAAAGAGGGAAATGAGAATACATATATATTTTAGTACATATCACAGGATTATCCTAGTTTTAAAGGAGGTCCTGAAAGTTGAATCTAAAAAAAAAAGATTACTCTGCCCCTTAATACAGAATTTGATGTCATCATATGAATAATCAGTACTTTTTCACATAAATGAGTAAAAACTTGTAACTTTTATGCATGAAAGTAGAAAAATGTGAGACTCTTGCTATGGCTGTCCTACACAAGATAGGCACTCACAGGGAATCTACTTTTGTAGATATTAAACATATCAGCAGATTTATGAAAAGAAAAATACGTGTTTGTGTGTGTTACATCACCAATGCATAGTATTTTATTTTTTCAGAAGGGAGAATGTTTCAATCAGGTGACAGAGTGACAAATGTGAAAGCCAACAGCTTTGAGCAGTGCCACTGATGCATTTTAGGGATGTGGGCAAGTCACTAATTACACTCTGATTCTGCTTGAGAATTACATACTTCTGGGGCCTCTGGGAGTCAGGGATTGATCTCCCCATTGCAGAGTCAGCTAGCACCTTTTAGTATTGGGATGAGTTGCCCCATCAGTAAAGATGGGGTAGTACTTTTGTACCTACCTCACAGGGATGTTGTGAGGAATAGTTTTATGCTTGTACAGTGTTTCAGAGATGTAAAATGCTTGGTATTATCGCTGATTTTAGAGAGTTTACAGTACATGTACTGTTATTTATTATTTGTACTCCAGTAGCACCTATAGGCTCCAGTCAGGACTGAGAGGCCTTATCCTAAATGTTGTACACTCACCTACTTGGAACTGATAACAAAATTTTACTCAGTAACATTTTTCCGTGGAGGTATTTCATTATCAAGTATCCATTTGATTACTATAAGGTTTAATTCAATTATTTAGGTGTTCAAATTGATTATTGGTTTTAGACTACGACAGAGATTATTTGGTATCACATTTTGTTTTGAGCTTGTACTGATTTTCAGAAAAAGTGCACCAATTTTCTATGGATAATCTAGAATAAAATCTTGCTATCACTGGAATTCTACTGTACTTTTGCTATTAAAGCTAAACATTAAAATAAATACGTGTGTATACATTATTATACACCAATATATAATATACATGTATCTATAAACATGTATGTTTTAAATTTCTTTACCTGCTTAAATTTAATTTCAAACTTTGTTGCATATTTTGCTCAAGCGTTACTCATTTCAGATGCAATTAAAACAGTATTAAATGGTGTTGGCCCTTGTAAAGAAACAAAAACTGGGAATCGTGACAAAAAAGGCATGTCGTGACTACAATTACATTTATGAAGGCTTGTGAGGAAAGTTTCTAAGTTTCAAATGTGTTAACACTAAGTTATAGAAGTCTTCAGATTATGTTCAAACAAATTATTATACCACGATGAGTCACTCACTGTATATAAGTGTGTTAAAATAAATAATTAAATAATTCCAAAGGTAATGCTTGCTATCATTTGGATATTGAATAGAAAGTAGTATGCTTCCTAGAGTGGCAAACTATATTTAATATTTTTTTACGGGTAAGAATGATCTGATTTACAAAACTATGTTAAGCAACTTCTTCAGCAACTAATTCATGCACTAAATATATTAGCTCAATTCATTCTGTTGATAATCTTTGTCTTTTTTATTTGAATATAAGGAAAGGTTTTGGTTTAGTTTTGTTTAAGCTGGCCTCAGTGATGTTAGCTTCGCTGATTCTCATCATGGTGTAAAGGCATGAGGAACAGTAGTCTAAAGAATCTCTCTACTTCCCCTCTGGGGATTAGCGACATCTCTCCACTGCCCCATTCTGGTTACCAGCCAACATGTCTGTAGGGTGTTGACTTGTGTGACTGGTTCAGCCAGTTTCATCAAACACTTGGCACCTGTTCTACTACAATGCACACTTCATATGGGACCTATAGATACCTAACCTATGGATACCTAAGTAATGCATTCAAGATAGGCTGGTGGTGGAGGATGTAAGTGACCACCTATGCTGGTATTCCAATGTCGCTGCCTGTTGCGTGCAGCAAATAAAATGTGCACATAGAAAGATGTGGTCACCGGAAGATGTTGGCTGGCACATTTCCACTGGGTTTGTATCCCTTCATGCTCTGAATAATGTGCCTGATATAGGAGGTTTGGTTTGGATTTTTGCTTTTTTAAGCATTCCTAGTGAGAACAGATATGTACCACAAACAAGGGAACACAGCTTTTCAGGTAGAGTTTTGTAGGCAAAACTGGCTTGGGACTTGCCGTATCTTCTGCTCATTTCCTATTGAATTACTCTTTCCAACGTAGCTTTCTAGATCACTTTACAGCTAGAATTTAGTCCTTTACCTAGGTTCTAGCCTGCCATCATCCTATTCCAACAGGTTTGCTGAAACCAACAGGACTTATTATAAGACATTAGCCAATTCATCTAATGGGTAGCAGAATCAAGTTCCCTGTGCATTTCTTACATTTGGTTAAAAGAAAATTCAATTTAGTCTTCAAACAGTTGTCTATATATCTTGTGCCATTGGATGTTACATCTGTTTCAATATTTGGCAACAGTCAGGTCAGACTGTGGTACTTTCCCTTTCACTGGGTAGCCCAGTGACCCACAGTTCACCCTGAGTAAACTAATGACACATGCCAACCAGTATTACTCATTGAAAGGAATTTTTAAAAACATGTTCTCAAGCATCCTATTACAATAGCTACAATTTCAGCCTCACAGAAGGTAGGTTAAGTGAGGCTGGTAGTCTCTGCAGCCTACATCTTTCCTTATCCCCAACCCCTACTATGTTCATGAAGGAGTTTGCCAGTGTTTCTTCTGCATTCATGTATCTTCTGTTTCTCTTCTGCAAAGTAGTGCTGCTCTGACAATTCCTTTGGTTTCATTTTCTTCCTGTACATAGCCATGTTACTCACTTCTTTTAAGGTAGTGTTAGGTTTGCCCAATGCATTTATCTATCCTTGCATTATGTTGAGATTAATTTTTTTGTTTTTACATTTTGGGCCATGCCATTTTGTCCCTACTCACATCTCCACTTAATTCTAATTCATTTCTCATGTTGGGACTATGAGTAGAAGATAACTATATATATAACAAATATAGCAAAATCTATCACCCTGAAACTTTTTCTTTCTCCCTTCATATCTCCAGTGCTAAATGGGACAAAAAGAAAAGGATCATATACCACAGGAAGAGCAACCAATATAGACAGCAGTGTTAAGCACAAACACGGGCATGGTACCAGAATAAAAGTCAACAGGAAAGATAAGAATTTGAGATGATAGCACCGGATTTTAGAAATACAGGTGATAAAGTAACAGAACCATACTCCTACACAACAAGCACAACAGATTACCCTAATAATCACAAACTTTATTTTCTCCACAAGGATTCACCTCCCTGAAGTCAACAAGAGCATCTGGGGGAAGCCGAGCAGTGTGCTCCTGAGTGCAGCTCCTCAGACTTTCTCATCAGCTCAGGAAATGCTTATTCTGATTTGACAAGTTCAGTTCTTAATGTGGGGCAACTCTTGAAACCAGAAGGATTGTCTAGTTAGTGTGTGCGAATATCCTAAGTGCGTTTCCAGCTTACCCGCAATCCATGGTCTTAGAAAAAATTGAATATTTTAGTGTTACTAAAGCTTATCATAGGGCTCTGAAACAGGAATGAAAATGACACTTGGCACATACCGGTAATTGCAGCTATAAAAAGCCTCATTCTGATCTCTTTTACCCAGCACAGATACTTTAATTTCTACAGAATTATTCCTGATATACACTGGCATGAGCAAAATCAAATGGCCATGGAGATTATATTATTCCTTTTTCATCAGAGCAAGACACTTTTTTGTTAAACTGTAAATTTTTTAGTGCATTTTCCCTGTTACAGTCACAGTACAAGTCCCTGTACATACTGGAGCAAACATGCTATTATCAAGGTATATCGATATGACTGTATGTAGCAGACCTTTGACCATTTTGGAGGTCACCCAGCTCAGCAGAAGTTCTTCCATACCATTTCAAGCCCTTTCACTCCCTTGAAAAAGGACAGTTTCATTCAAAGCGAATACGGGGATTGACCCTTGGTAGCCTAGCTGTTGTCTGGGAGCATGTCCCTCAGCCCATGCCAAAACTGCCTGGTAAGGTGTTGCTGACTGATGGGGCAACTCCTGGCCTCCTGCCCCAGACCCGGTTAGCCTAAGATGACCAGCAAAACCTGTGAGGGCAAATATTTCTATCCTGAAATGCGTTTTTAGTTGGAGTAATTTTCCACCAGGCCTTTGCATAGCTTTATTTTTAAAGTAATAAGAATTAACTCTTTATCAGACCATTCCTTTCAGCTTATGTCTCTCTTGTCATTAGGAGTTTGACTCCTATTTTGTGGTTTCATAATTCATGTCTCATTCCCCTGGGAAGCTGCGCTTCTTCCACAAACACTTACGTGTGGAAAGACCTACACTTACGTGTAGGTTTTCTGAATGGCTTCTCTAGATTCAGTGAAGCTGGCAGAACATTTTTTAGGATCTGTTTATTCATTATTTCATCTAGGTATGTTATCTTGCCCATTCTTGTTCCAGCATAAGAACATACACATGTTTATTCAAGAATAATATTTCCTGAATAGTTGTGTAGACAGAGTAGTCCCTTAAGTAATGAGTTCAATTAGGTTAGGATACACTATGTAGCAATTCAATAACAAAAGTCCTGGGAGGTAGAGGGAGAAGAGGCTTGGCAGTTGCTTACACACAGTATGCTGGTTGACAACTAAAGATTTCGTGCTGTGGCATATTTGGCACATGCTGGCCTACAGTTATGCCTAGCAACTCCCAAGGTTTGAGCAGCTTCTTACTAAGGTTTTAATCAAGAAGAAAAAAAAAGAGAAAAAAAGCATAGTGTGCAAATTAGTAAGACAACAGGCTCCACTTGAAATCTCTTTGGGGTTGTTCAATCCTACAGAATACCAGCATCTAAGGAAATCAATTTATCTTCCATTTTTGCCTAAAAAATGTCAATAGACAGTTTAATTTACCAATTCACTATCCTCAACACAGGCTGTTGGATTCAGAACTATAACAAAAAAAAAAAAAAACTACTCTCAAAACCTGAAATGCATACAGTTTTGCAGATTTGACTTGGGAATTCCAATAGATTCAGCATTTAGTCAGCTTCTCTCTTTCGTATTGTTAAACTATGTAAATATTTCTTCTAAAAAGGTCAGTTAGCTGCATTTTAAGTGGCCTAACATTCTGCCGTGATTTTAAAATTATATACCTCCACTATATATTCTTTTGAGCATAATCCGTTGCAAAAATGCCTAGAAATGTTGGGCTCTGCCTGAGGTCCAGTGAGACTGTTCTTCTCAGTTTCCATTTTAAGTGAAATCTCCTTTTGAGGAAGCTGTCTTGTAAACTGTAGAGACATTGATAATTTCTTAGAGAAAAACCCATCAAGATTTAAAGCCGACTTCAAATCATTATAATGACTATTCAAATGAAAACAAAACCCAGAACCTAGCAACAGTACACTAAAATAATATGGAATTGAGACTGTTATGCCAATACCTCAGAGTCATCTGCTCTTCAAGCTTCTGTTTTTGTGATAGCAATGGGATTCTGCCTGCTGGAGCATTAAGCATTCTTCTGCAGTTTCTGAAGAGGTGGCTGCCAGTCAAACCTCCTTACTGCTGCTGGGGTTAAGTCTTTGGAGGGTTGAGGTAGTGGTACAGATTACTTACCACTGATTTTATGGAGAATGTTAAAATGTGAAGTTTCACTCAAATGCGTCAAATGAATTGCCTTGTTTTAGCCGTCTTTAGTCATGGAGCCAAAGGAAAACTTTGGCTAATTAAGTAAGAGCCAAAAGCAGATTTTAGCTGCTGCAATCATGCCACAGCTGGGGAATCTTTGCTGAGGTGACATTCATGGTCTGCAAAGGTTAGAACTTGCCCACTGGGTTGGGATCCTTGAGCCAATACCATACCTGATTGAGGAGCAAAGCACACAGTAAAAGAGCAAGACCTTAACAGAGTGTCAGAAAACAGAAAAAAGCCCCTGTTGCTTCACTGCAGGACAGAAATATGTCTGTTCTCCTGAGCACTTCAAATCGATGTACTATTGTTTTCATGATTAGTGTGTTATAATAGAGGTAAAGCTCTGCCAGTGATTTCAGTATGGATTTTTTTTGTGTTTTGTTTTTTATAGCTCATTTATATGCCAGTTCATTAAGTTGAGGTAAGATTTTCTCAGTTTATATTTGACTTTTGCTATTGTTCTAATAACTGGCTTCTTCCTATGTTATTTTGTGCCCTGGAAAGTTGTACTTTCCTGTTGTCAGTTTGTATTACTGAAGAACTAGCTGTAGCATAAGTGTAAGCATTCAGACAAATAACAAACACCTATCACATTACTGGTTTTATTTGTTTTGACAACAGATACTGCACTCTTTATATTCTTACCTTTGGCTGAACAGGGTAGGTTTTTTCTCCATTTTTTCTTTCAGTGTACGGCTTTAAGTAGGGCACAGCCACTAAAATGACCTCTAGCTGATCCTCTGTTCTGAAACCAACCAAACTTCCTCTAGCTTGTGCCCTAGTCTGATGTTCCTATTTCACCTGATGCGTCCACATTATATATTCCTCCAGGAGCTATTTTGTGGTTAATGTGTAGGAACTGGGAGAGTATTCTTCTCTCTCAGAATGATCCTGAGACTTCACTCACTAAAACCTTGCTATCAAAATGAAAGACAAGGAAGGAAGGAAGGGAGGGAGGGAGGGAGGGGGGGAGAGTTGGAGGGAGGGAGTGAGGAAGAGGGAAGGAAGGAAGGAAGGAAGGAAGGGAGGAAGGAAGGGAGGGAGGGAGGGAGGGGAGGGAGGGAGGGAGGGAGGGAGGGAGGGAGGGAGGAAGGAAGGAAGGAAGGAAGGAAGGAAGGAAGGAGGGAGGGAGGGAGGGAGGGAGGGATGTGGAGCTATCTGGGCTGTTGCGCATTTTGGGAAAAAAGGTATCTTTTTATACAATGCCTACAAAGAATACAAGACAGCAGAAGTAATATGTAGTACATGCATGTTGTGTGCAGACTGCATGTTTTTTCATTGTTTTTAACTGCTTGATTTTGCTTATATGCCTTAAGACAAACCTTACTTACAATTTATTACTTTTGTTCAGCATTTCACTCTCTGAAAATCACTCATTTGTAATTATCAGCCCTGGTTTTGCCTCAGTGTCAAACTTTAAAGTTCGCTCCACTGACTGCTATAAACATTGGCCTATTGCAAGTTTGTCATACAATAACAAATTACATGGGCTTATTCTGAACATATAAAGCACATCTCAGCTAGAGAAAGTGCTTATCCAGGACTATCAGCAGCACTTCAAGACCCATTGCCTGTATTCTGGTATCACAATTTTGGCCTTTCAGCCTTACTGCAGGGCTCAACTGTTGCTGTAACCATGGCAAACTGTGTATTTGATGAATTTGTTGTAATTTGGCTTTATTTTCTTTGAAGAAGCTGGGTGGACTTGCCAGGGGTAATTCTTGAAACACTACTAAACAAATCAAAGGAGAAACTGAGGATGGGCAGACCAGTGGAGTCGAGCAGGGTCATTGCAGACCTGCTCAGCTTGTGTCTTTGAGAGACTGAAAGGCTGAAAGAAGGACTGGAAAGCAGATAGCCATACCTCAGAGGTGATGAACAAAATGTCATAGGGATGTGGGAAACTCAACAGAGCTTTCTGCTTCCTAGGGAACTGGCCATAATGAAGGACACACCTATGAGGCTGCTGTAGGCAGAGAGAATTAAATGAAACACAAGGGGGTTTTGTTTTCTGTAGTTCTTTTAAGGATATTTTTCTATTTAAAAGTTTGTTGTGAGCTTTTGTTCAACTAAAAGTTTTCGTAAGGTCAAAATCTGAGGTGGGGAAGGGGGGTTAAGGAGGCAAGTCTGCCACAAAGCTGTAGGTGAAACAGTGTACACAACACTGCAGCTTTCCCAGGCTGCCACCAGCTCTAGGAGATGCTCTCTCTTCTCATTCATTCAGTCAGGACACAAATCCAACCAGAATGTAAGGCCTGCTTCTGCAGACTTCCAGTGTCTGCATCAGGTAGAGTAAGAGGAAAGCTAACATCTCTCCTAGAGAAAAAGTGGAGATTTGAGGGATCAAAGAGGTAGAAATGGTAAGGAATATAATTCCCCATTAGTTAACATTGCCAATTTTGGGGCAGGAGAAGAGGGGAGCAAGATATGGGGAGAGGCTCACAATCGCCACCTCTGAGTCTCCCTTCATATGGATTAGTTTGCTTTGGAGGAATGATTCATGTTGTTGCTATTCCCTTCTGCGGAAGCATGGCTGGAGTAGCTGGGAAGTTAAAAATGTTGAAATTGCATGAAAGGGTTGCAGTCCCTGAAGATAAAATGGACTTACTTATGGGCATTGGCCAATCCTGTTCCTGCACATATGCAAGCATATTTTGTGCCTGTACTCAAATCAGAATGATACATTTTAAAAATGTATTTAAAGAAAGAGCAAATAATAATTTAACGACCCTATTTCTGAAACACCTCTATTTTCCACAATGGTAACTCTGTTTTCCTACGCCAACATCTGAATTCAGTTGTCTGGATTTTGCTTTCTTCTGTGTCACCTGCTTATGCCAGTTTTAGGAGTGATCTAGCTAATACTGTTGAGCTCCTGAATACATGCACATTTTCTACTTTCTTCCCCATTCTTTTTCCCCCCCTTTAGTTACAGCCACTGTTTTAAAGCCATTATAGCTCCACTTCTGCTGCTTTAATTTAATTTACCTATGGAAAACAAAGACATGAGATCTGGCAGTCAGGGAGCTCAGAGAGACAAGGTGGTCTGTTACTGAATAAAGTGATGCTTGAGAGGTGCTATTCTTTATGCATCATCATGATCATCAGATAAGGAAGAATCATATGACGCATTGCACGAATGCTTTGAAGAAAGTGAAATCCTAATCCTTTCCCAACATAATCATAATGATGTAAATGTATCCCTTTATATGGTGTAAAATTGATTTTTCTTTCCTGTTAACAGATGTACAATTTCTGTTCTGCACACATTTTTCTTCAAAATTACCTAGTTCCCTCCAAGTACCTTGTTGTTCTTTCCCTCCTCCTTTCTTTAAACCCATTCATTTTTTATTTATTTTATTTGCTGTCCTGACCCTTGCTAAGGTTAAAATGATTATTCAGCAGTTGTGTGCTGTTGAATTACCTGTCTTTTGTTCCATAGTCTATTTTGTTGTTAGTGTACTCCATAGACGCCTTTGACTCAATTATCACTGATATTGTTAATCTCTGGGCTACTCTAGATTAATTCCCAAACTGTATAAAGATGACATTGGTCTTTTCTATTCTTAAAAGACTAATTCTTTTGACAGAAATCCAGGAAACTTCAACCTGTGAATGAATAAGGTAAAAAGGACAGAGTAATGATGTGATACCTTTTATCACACTGACATTGTAACTTGATTCTATTATAACTACTCTCAGAAATCTAACTGATATCCTAGTCCAATAAAAAAGTATGGTGCCTTTATTTTTTGTAACAAAAATCTAGCTTGTTCATGTACACTCCTGGACCTTAGCTGTCAGAATTTGGTCAAAAGAGTGCAAAGGGCTATGCTCTGTTCCCAGAAATAACTTCTGTGCTTGAAAGTGTAAAAAGTCCCAGATGTCCCATGATACAAGGAAATTTTAATGATAAAATTATCTTTATTGGGGAGGGGGGAAACTATTGTATTTCTGAATTCTCACAGAGAACCAGAGATGCCTTACAAACTCACTGGACTTTTTCAGCAGTTTGAACTGAAGTAAATCCTATGGTTTCATATTTTTCTTTAAGGGCTCAGTGAAAGGCTTCAACATATATTTCAGTATATGTGTTTTGATCAAAAATGGCAAGAGCAGCACCCATCAGGACTTTAAGGGAGGTGACCACCCATAAACCCTGTCGCTTTCAGTACTAATTGCGCTCTAATACTTTAACACCGTGAGGCTAAGGCGCATGAAACATAGGTAAAAGGTGGATTTTATGTCTAGTCACTAATCTCAGGGTGGATTTAATACCACAACTCAATACACATGTGAATGTTAATTATCTAAGCCCATCTCTCACCTTTCTCTTGCTTTTCTGGTCTTCCCATAGATTTTTTTGATTTCTGCCTGTTCCATTTTTACCTGCCACAACTGTCCCTAAGCCTTGGCTATCACATCACATCCCCCCTAAGCCATGGCACAACATTCAAACCTAACACTACCCTTTATAATGGACCACCTCACTCGCTTGTCTTCACTCACACCATCTGCTAACCCAGAAGTTTGGTATCTTTTAGTCCAATATTCATTCCTCATTGCAGAGCTTTCAGCTGGATCTTCTGAGTGAACTAGTTATGGCCTTAGCCTTATTAGGTGGCTCAGATAGGGCTTAGATACATGGCATGAAGGAGATTATTCAAAAAGGAGGATTAGACACATAATAGTTAAACTGGCAGAGAAGCTAATCCTGTGCGTGTGCAAGAGGGACAACTTAGCTGTCAAGGGACTTTTTCCTCTCTCATCTACATAGCTGCTGGGGTAAGATAGATGGGGAGGCCTGCGAGGCGAGATGGATATATGGAAGCAAGGGAGGATTAGGTGTAGCTCCCTAACGCCTCCTGATGTAGACAAATGAGGATGCTGAGTCCCACTGTTAGCCTTCATAGCACTCCCAAAATAAGGCCGAAGTTACAAGAGATGGATACAGATCATTGGTCAATTTTTAGTATTTAAAAATATATACACCTAGACATTTGCATTTAATGTACATCTGTATCTGCAGGACCTTAGAAGATGCTTTATGCCTGTACAGCTCTTTCACCTGTCAGAAATTAATTTCCTACACTACTACAAAATAGTTGTGGTTTTTTGATTCTTTTTTTTCTTTTTTTCCTTCTCTCTCCTTTTTTCCTGGGCAGAAGCTCTATGGTGACAGTATCAATAATACAGAAAAATTGATTGTTTGGCCATAGATGCCTCAGTCACTTAGGAGTTTCAATAAGGCTAGAGCATTGAGGCTTGTATTTGACCACAGCAGTCACGCAGGTATTTTATTAACATTTTAGGAACGCAAAGAAGAGCTAAAACCAACTGAAATTTCACTCCAAATGTTTTTTTATTCTAACTGAAAAAAAAAAAAAAAATATGTGCAGGTTTTATTTACACACTTTCATATTATAAGCATTTATAGATTCTGAAAAATAAACATTTTAATAGGTAGCCTGCCATGACACTGGCCCACTGAAATTGAGTGAGAACATCTCTCCCGTCTTAGTGCAAAAACCCATTGACTGGTATACTCTTTTTCCATTCCTTTCCTTTCCTTTCCTTTCCTTTCCTTTCCTTTCCTTTCCTTTCCTTTCCTTTCCTTTCCTTTCCTTTCCTTTCCTTTCCTTTCCTTTCCTTTCCTCTCCTTTCCTTTCCTTTCCTTTCTTCCTTTTCCCTTTCCCTTCCCTCCCCTTCCCTCAAGTTTTTTTAATTTTCTTTAACCAATTTTAGGGCAATGCATCTAATCTTTCAGGGTACTTTAAAATTTCAGCTGACTTGAAATCAAGTGGCTCCCACCAAATTAATGCTCCACAGATCAAAACACTGCCTTCAGCTGTTGTTTGCAAAGCTTTGCATAGTTGAACTCCATTCAGCCTTTGCATCCCTGGTTTCCTTTATCTCCTAACTAGTTGCATTGTAAATGCACTTGCAAAGTGAGATATGTTTACACACTGTTTACAGCACAATATGGTGCCATTTACAGTTAAACTGAGATTTTGAATTTTTATACCTGGAGAAGGACCAAACCCAAAATCTCCAGAGAGACAGCTTCATAATGCAGACACATGCTCATGAGGTAGTACTGAATGTGGTTCAGCCAAAATAAGCATGACTAAAGTCCACTAAAGTGAAAAAAATACTTTCCATGCATTTGAGCTTAAAGATATAATTGCATCAAGAAGAACAATTAGGCTATTACCACTTACAAGAAAGACAGCAAGGAATATGACCCTGTGTTAAGCTAGGCTGCTGTCTCAGAAATCTCTGTGTTGCTTTCTTGCTTTATACTGTGAAAAAATAGAGGGGCTCAGTATCACTTTCCACTTACTTGGGGCCTTACTTTCGTGTTGGCTTCAGGGGAAGTCAATGGCTTACTAAATGATCACAACCATTTCCTATAGCACCTTTTTTTCCTATCAGGTTGAACTGTCTAAATTGTGACAGAACTGCAAGCTGGAGTGGGATGCTTGCATAGAGAAAATTTCTAAAACGCAAACATGATGGATTAAAATTTAAAATATCTGCCAAATTAAGCACATTAGGTTGTACTCCTTATGAGTTTCATTTACTTCTTTGCTATTTTTACTAAGTCACCAGGTCCTTGCTCATTCAAGAAATAAATACATCTAATTATTGTCTTGTGGAGGAAAGATTTTCCATTTTTTAAGTTTTCCTAAACGGAATAAAACAGGAGTGCTACTCAGAGAAAATAGCCAAAAGCATTGTATTTATTCTGCTATTGAATATTCTATGTGTTTGGTTTTGAATTGCAATTCTTTACTTGATTTTTAGACTGGTTCTACTTGTCTATATTTACCCATGCTCAGAATTTTCTGGTTTTGAGTTACAGTTACATCTAAACATTACTGAAAAAATAAGCACAACTTTACTTTTATTACTGTTTTCCTTCTATCCTAATCAGGCTCGTTCACTGTATGAAATAGTATTAACCATAATTTTTAATGTTTTTACCTGTGGTGAGAAAAGAAGTCATGCTAAATGAGATGCCTGGTTGCCTAGGACAATGACCTGATTTTATATGCTTGAAAGCACAACTGGCCAGTATCACTACAAAATAAAGGGCTAGTTTATGGATGAATATTCAGAGCAACTTTGATTCAGCACAATTTTTTTTACAAGGTTCAGTAAAAATACTGTCATTTTATACTTCATAATAGCAGGAAAATTATCTTGCAGAATTTTGTCCAGTTCAAAACTCTTCTCAGCTGCAACTCCACTACTACACTTAAGACTAATAGGCTATTTGCAGTTGTAATTAAACATGATTTGGCATTTTGTGTAATAAAATATTACATTCTAGACTGCCAAATACTTATCATGTTATTAACTTTAGGCAAATGAAAAGAGACAATTTAAGCAATTCTGAGTCAAAAAGCTGAGTTTTCATGTATTTTTAATATTAACTTAATTAGTAATAATATTAAATCAAAAGCCCATTCATGAATAATATACCAGTGCTGAAACAGACAATGTGCATTAATACGGGAATAAATGAATATCTTAAAATTCTTATTCTTAATTGCTGAGGCAAGTTGGGCTTCTTTTAAAGATACTGCTTATAGGATCATAGAACCATAGAAAGGTTTGGGTTGGAAAAGACCTTAAGATCATCTAGTTCCAACCCCCCTGCTATGGGCAGGGATGCCTCACACTAAACGTTGTTGCCCAAACATCTGTCAAACCTGGCCTTGAACACCATCACCAGGGACGGAGCATTCACAACCTCCCTGGGCAACCCATTCCAGTGCCTCACCACCCCTACAGTAAAGAACTTCTTCCTTATATCTAACCTAAACTTCCCCTGTTTAAGTTTAAACTCATTACCCGTTGTCCTATCACTACAGTCCCTGATGAAGAGTCCCTCTCCAGCATCCTTATAGGGCCCCTTCAGATACTGGAAGACTGCTTCTCTTCTCCAGGCTGAACAGCCCAAACTTTCTCAGTGTGTCTTCATATGGAAGGTCCTCCAGTGCCCTGATCATCCTTGTGGCTCTCCTATGAACTTGTTCCAACAGTTTCATGTCCTTTTTATGTTGAGGACACCAGAACTGTACACAATACTCCAACTAGGGTCTCATGAGAGCAGAGTAGAGGGGCAGGATCACCTCTTTTGACCTGCTGGTGATGCTTGTTTCGATGCAGACCAGGATATGGTTGGTTTCTGGGCTTCAAGTGCACACTGCCAGGTCATGTTCAGGTTCTCATCAACCAACACCCCCAAGTCCTTCTCCACAGGGTTGCTGTAATGCATGATGCTCTTCAGACATTACAGTATTTGTAAAAATGCAACCTGACCTACATTTATGTTATTCCCTGATTAAATATTGTGGCTTAAATTTCCTTAGAAATAGGATCAGTGAAGTTTAAAAAATTAAAGTTTAGAGCAAAGATTTTCCCTGGGTATGAACCCTACCTGACAATGACTCTGCAATAAGCCATCCAAAGGTAATACACCAATTTGAATGAAACTAGACTGGAAGTTATGGTAGTGATTTGTGCCTGTCACTCTCAGGTATGGAGAAAGGGACAAAAGGATGTATGAGGGAAATCAAAGACCTTATTCCAAGTCAGGAAGCTCAAGGTATTCCTGTCCACATGCAAAAATGCTAAACTCGCAATTCCTGTATTAAAACCTGGAGACAGATCAATGCATGTGCCCAGGGATTCAGCCCAAGGAATGAAAGATTATTCAATGCATTGTTCAAAAGAGACTGAACTTCATGGGAAATAGGAATGAAATTAAAATTATTTTCTGATCTCAAAAACTCCATATACAGGAGATAAAGCAGTAATGAGTATTTATAAAAGATAATAAAATGTTGGGGGGGGAAGTGGATGAATAAGTAAACCACACATGAAGTGACGGAGTGGTTAGAATGCTTGAATATGCAGAGGGGTTAGACCCAGAAGGTTTTTTTTACAAGCTGGCTGAAAGAATTATTGATACAAGCCAATTTAGCTGCCCCAGTTGTGCTAGCATCTGCCAGGAGGCTTCTTGATAAATAAACTTATACTTCTCCCTTTCTGTGTACTGTGCTGGTGGGTTGTGTAATTGTTTTTGTAATAAACAGGCTCCTTAAAACATCAAGAATTGCTTCTAATCTGAATTACCAAAGTTCCACTCTGGGAATATATATCCAGATTACACTATGTTACTTTTGAAGAGGAGACAGATGTTCATGGCTGTGAAACAGATATTTCAATATATTGCTTTTTTCTTGTGCAGTTCACTGCTCAGCCAGACTTTGGGTACAAGGCAATAGGCATATGGACAGCTTTTAACTCCTGATGAAGCAAGTATGTTTGCACAGGCTCTGTGGAAGTGAGAGCGCTGTATTTGCAGGAATGCAGAAATGAACAAATAAAAACCCCCTCTTGCACCACTTTCTGATGGAGCTGCAAAATGTGGAATAAAAACATCTTTATACATAATATAATGTGCATATTTGTTTATGTGATCCCCTTATTTAATTCCTGAAATAATATTTAGAAGAAAAATGCATACTAATAACATTATTCAAGAAGTAAAAGAAGGAAAAACATACGCGCTCTGGGAGTCACTTCTCATATCATCATGTCATGGCTGAATATTAGTTACCTGATACAAACATCACAAGGTAAATTAAGAAACAAAACCTCCTGAAGCACATAAACCAATTATAATTCCTGTTTGCAGCCTTTATTTATGGGATATGCTTGTCTGCACATGGAAATACATATGTAGTCCAGTTAACTATAAGCTTTTTCCACATGAATGTTAGTGGTATGGAAATCTCCTGAGGCAACCACCGAATACATTAGCGCAAGGACAAGGCCACTTGACAGCAGTGGTCACCTTTGTCAGTTGGCTTAACTGGAGCTAAAATGGCTTCTTTGATGTGTCTGACTGTGGGGGAGTGCAAACACTGCTCTAGGCATACCTCTCTTTAGAGGGAATGCATCTTGCTTTGATAATGTGGGCAGAATTTTTTCTAACAGCAGGAAAGCTTACTACAAGTTGTACAGAGTAAAGTCTACGGATGTCAGATCAAGATGCTTAGCAGCTTTCCAGACATGCTTAGATCTGGCAGAATGCCCAACCTCATTGATGTATTTTCACTCCAGAGTGAAGGGGAACTTACTCAGTTAAAAAACCACCAGACTATACATAGTCATACCAGACAACTGGCCTCACAGCCCATGTGTGCTGGTTATAATAATAAAGTGAGGGTTGGTTGGTTCCTTACCAGCTTTCATTGTAACAGATTAGTAGGAAGTGTTAACATTTCTATGCATTTCTAAATCCCCTTTGATTTTTACAAAGCATTTACTTTAATGGTATTTTCTGACCTAGAGATCCAAAGAATAGCTAGACAATAGAGAAACACTGCCAGCCATCTTAAATGAGTTCATCTTATTTCATAGGGTGTCTCCTCAATCTTGTATTGTAACCTAGCAATAAGGAGTAACTGTCTGATAGGCTTTACACTATGATGATATTATGATAATCATATCATGTCACCTCTTATTCATCTCCCTCATAAACAGACCCAATCTCTCTAAATGTGGAATTATTTCCTGGCCTCTGATCACTTGCCTGTAAGTCCTTTCAGTTTATTGTATTTCTGCTCTGTTTTGTGAGAAGTGCTGACAGACAATAAGCAAGATCAAAACTGAAGGGTGGCTATTGATTTATAGGACCATATGATAAATGTCGTCTATAAAGTGTCTTCCATTCTATCTCTTAATACTTCCTAAAACACTCTGGGTTTGTTGTTGATGGTTTTATTTTCATTTTTAACTTACGGCTACACATTGAGCAGATGGCTTCATTTGAGCCACACACGATGCTGTCTAGATCTTTTTCCTGAATGTTTACACTTAATTTAGAAGAGCCCAAAACTCCCACTGAAGTCAATGGGGAAAATAAATAAGAACTGCTGAGGAAGGCCCGGAGACTGGCAGGGTACCACAAACTAACAGTGTTCAGTGTAACTGGGGGGGGGCAGATTTTTTGTTCTGAGATACAAGCTTAAAAAGTGATAGTGCTAGCAGCTTTTTCTAGGTAACTCTGGCGGTATGAGATGTAGATACCTATTTCTTGGAAAAGAGACAATGCAATTAGAGTATTAAATATTATAAACAGGCTAAAAAAATATTTTTTTCTCATTTCACAGACCAGATGGATTTAGGACAAAGTTTCCACTGCAGGATATTTATTTCAGCATGTTGGAGCCATTGGTGCTTAGCATAACTGACAATCACACCTTTATTTTGGTGACTCTAAGAAATCAGGATCCATTTTAGGTACTCACCTTTTGAGGCCTATTTCCCTGGGTCTAATGGTAATGTCGCTAAGGGCAATGGCTCCTTCACACAAACAAAAGAAAAGTAAGGGAGAGCATAGCAGTAAGGGGCAGGACCATGAACAGAGCTGTTTCCATTGCTTGTCTCCTCCTCCAACAAATGCCACATGGAAGGTGTACAATAGCAAAGGACTCATTTTACTGAAATCTAGATGTATAGAGTGTAACAGTTATATCACAGCTGTCTCTTGACTCCTTCAGCAGTGAGAAACAGATAGTGTTTGGGTGCAATGTCTAATGTTTTGCACCTGTGTGGTCTTGACTCCTATGTTCAACTAGATGAGCAGAAAGCATCTACAATACACACCACTACAATCCTGGACTGAGTTAAGAGACCAACGGTGTGTTAAGAGCTCTAGGAATGCTCATGTCTTTGGTGTTGCTGACCACATGCGTAGCTGAAACTCCAGTAAAATGGCAGTAATACTTCAGTAGCCCATTAAGTCCTCATGGGAGCTTTCGTTAGAATTTGAATAGAAAACATATCATCCTCTATTAAACCCTGTTTTTATTATTGTATTCTGGTATCTACATTTCATTACATTTCTAAAGAACTATTCATTTCTGTAATGCTTTTCCATGGCAATACAAATTTATTCAAAAGTGGTAAGTGGAATTAGCATGAACTTAGCAACTTGTTGAAGTAATCTAACTTATGTGGTTAAAATACCACTTTTGTGTATTACTGCAGGTTTTGTTGTACCAGTGCAAACTACAGTTGTTTGTTGGAAATAATCTGGCATTGCAAAAAAGTCTTATTCTTTTTCCAGCTATTTTACAAGTAATTTATGCAGATTGCTTTAACAACTGCTTATATGCATTATATGCTGAAACTGATATTTTTCTTTAAAAAACATTAGGGAATTTAAGAAAACCATATTCAGTTACTGGCTCTGCTGTGTGAGCTGATGAATAATTTGACAGATTTATTTTTTGCAAGGTTATGTTCATAGATACTCTTTTATCCCTGCTGTGGGGATTTTTGCTGTCAAAATATTTCTTCTGGAATAGGAATTTACATTGGGAAAACCAGAGAATTCCGTGACCAGCTGTCAGGGGTCAGTAAATGTTTAAAAAAAGAAAATTTCTGTGAGACATCTAAAGACTTCCTGTATGTAGGAACCATTGTTTGTCATTTAGCTAGGGAAATATTCTCAGGAAAATGAAGATGAAGGCTTCTTTGTTATTAAAGAAAAAGATGAGTTTGTTTTGGTTTCTTATATTAAGATGGCTAGCTTGGGAGAAATATTATAAAATCTTACTAAAGGTGAGGTCTGCATATTTTTCTGAATTATGTTAGTGACAGTGTCATATTCTTCAAAACAGGCATACTTTTATTGCCTTTCTTTTCAACAGCTACTTATCTTGAAGTGTCTATGCAGAAAAAGTTTTCAGACCAAGGGATTAAAGGAAATCCCATCAATAATTAAGACATAAATGTCCCAATAGTGTTTGCATAATAGCTCAGTGACAAGACCTATAGTTTATGAAGGGCTGAATGATAAAGCAAAGTTCTGAATAATCAGGAGGCAACTGAGAAAGATTTGTATAGTTCCTCTGGTCCTCTTCTGAGTAAGAGCCTTGTTCAATGCACTGGCCTTTCCCCTACATTTATCTGATACATTTACATAGCAGTATGTGTAAACTAAAAAGAAGCAGGTTCAAGAAATGTTAAATAACAGGTTGAAGTAATACTGATCTTATGTTTTTTTAAGGAAGGAGATAAAAATATCTTAGCTGGCTGTGGTCAACCCAATGTGGGTAGTGAACATCTCTGTGTTAATTCATCCTTCTGGACAAGATGACCTGAAGTGGCTTTTTACTAGGACATGAGAGGTTTGATTCTGTTTCCAATACATAAGAATTTAGTGTCATCTGAGATGCTGTCCTGTATGTCCCTTGGCCCCCACTTCAGAAAGGTTCAGATCTCCTCTAGTTCTGTATCGTGTTTGCTAGCCCCATGTAGAGGTCTTGGCCATCTTAGGCAGCAGGTGGCTGTGTCTGGAAAGGTGAACTCTGTGTACAAGATGACAATTGGAGCAGCTTTGTTCTTATATGACATTATACATAGAATCATAGAATCATAGAATAGTTAGGGTTAGAAAGGACCTTAAGATCATATAAAAAGTATGCACAGGTTTTTTGGGGGGTGTGTTTTGCAGTTAAGGGAATATTTATAATGTCTGTAAAGGACTAAAGGTAAGAAGTATATGAGGAAAGAGCTGTGTGACAATAACCTAAACTGTCACAGCTGGTTTTGCAGTGAAGAAGTCAGAGTCCCTTCTTCTTTTGCTTAGGGAGGGAAAAGTAAAATTCGTGGGATTTTTTTTTTTTTCAAATTACTTTGATGTACTATTGGATAGTAACAGCTTAGATCATTACATCCTAACAATCTTGCAACACTTGAACATTGTTTTTTAACAAGGGGTCAAGGTATTAATTTTTAATTAGGGAAGACAAAGACAAACTAACAGTTTACAGTACTCCTAGGTGTTCTTCATTTGGTTAGGCCCTTAGTTACTTATCAACTTAGGGACAAAACACTATCCCCTCACCCAAAGACTGTACCATTATCCCTAATTATTTGCATATTTTACAATATCTGCATAGATAGAGGGCTGAACTGAAACATGGATTCAGTACAAACAAACAATAGTTTTGTTTAAGGAGAAAATACTTTCCAGTGGCTAGCCTCAATCCTCTTGACTACTTCCTGTTCTTAAGCCAAAACTCCTATGTCTACCATGAAGCTCAACCTCTAATTTTTACCCAAGATGTTAAATAAGCCTGATTGACTTCAAATGTCTATTGAATCCAAATTTCCAGATACCTCATGGAACAGCCTTGAAAGGACTGGTCTTGTGATCCTTTATATTCATCAGTTCTTTGGAGCTATTAGATGTTCAGGAAAGCATACAACTCTTAGAAGGCATAGGCGTTTGCCTGTTTAATGATACAGATTTCAGGACTCTGCTTCCTGACAGTGCCTCCAGCACAGGTGCTTCCTGGTCTAGGCTGCTGATGCTCAGACTGGCCAGGTACTTGCTGGGTATCTTCCAACACCTGATTCTGGGTATGCTTTTTTTTCTTTTTTGCCTCTAACAATCTTGTTCGTGTTTGCTATCCAGTCATCTGATTTTTGGCCAGGACCTCAACAGTTCCTCTCTGACAATTTCCAAGGCTGCATAAAGCTGCCAAGGGGGTCATTAGCACAAATCCATAAACATCTGCTGTGGCAGGATTTTTTTTTGCCAAGGATAGTAAAATTGTGAAGGAAGTAAAGCTGCCCCAAATAAGTCAACGAGAGCAGCATTTCTTCTGTAAATGAAATCGGGCTCTAGTGTGAAACAGGACCTTACCCTCTGTGTTCAGACTAATGGTTCAGCAGTCTGGTGCCTGTGCAGTCTCCTGGAAACTGGAGCTGAAGTTGGAAGGATTTACTTCTGGAAAAAGAAAGATGGGATCTTAGTATTCCTTCTGCAGGATGCTGAAGTAAGTGTGAGAGCTGGAAAGAGCATTTCAAAGGCAGAAAGACAGGGTATGCACATACATACATAAATACATACTTTACCTACATACAGATGAGGGTGTGGTCATATCTGTGTTGAGGTTTATACAGCTTATCTGCCAATTGCATATCTAGCAATATGCATACGAGCATATCTAGATGTTAGCTGGATGCTTAACTAGTTTATGCATATAAGCTTTCCTAGATGCTAGCTACATAAGCATATATAGGTTTCTGAACAAGTAAGATAGGAAACCCACCTAGCAGCACCAACTATTTAAAAGATATGCTACCTACAGCTGGAATTCTCCAAGAACGCAAGATCACTATACTGAAATGGCAGACAGCCCAAATGAAACTTCCCACTCACCTCCAAGTGACTAGATTCCAAAAGACCTATCAAATAGGATATGTCATGTATATATATGCATACATATATATAAAAAATATCTTTTGGAATCTAGTGGTAATTTCTGCCAAAGGTTCTAGTATACATAGAATTGGGCCCTAAAAAGAATGAGGAAAATACTACAGAATTTTATAGGTTAGCCTCTAGCAAGGAATGACCAACCACCCTGGTATAAAGACTCTGCTATCAGTTGTGTGCAAGTTCACTAAACTTTTCACCAAATACATTCACCATGGAGAGCTGTGAGGAGGTGGGATTTCTTTGGTTGCTCATTGCAAAAACTATTTCTGTTGCTTCAAAAATCAGATTCGGGAAAAATGGTTAGGAACAGGGACTTGATGCAGCATTTCAATATTGTCTTTCAGAGATGTATCTTTTGTCATTCTTGCACAGTAACTGCCCCATTACAAGTCTTTAGAAAATGTTAGTCTTTGTGTGCTATTTGCACAGTTGTTGGGCTGGCTGCTGCATTCATAGAAGGGCATGTTTACAGTGAGCGTGCTCTAACCTTTTCCAGATGTTCTTCCTGGATCCTGTGATACAAGAAATGAGATCAGCCACATCCACTCTTGCCCTTTCAAAGCTTCCCATGTACAGAGGTGAAAGACACCTGAGTGGCACAGGAGAGAGAAAGAACAAGGCCTAGACTAGGATGGTAAATGGGAAATAAAATGGGGTGAGAATCTGAAAGTTTCAACTGGCAGATCTTGGGGTAGACTTTGACTAAGAAAGTGCAGGAGTCTGGGACTATGTTTTAGGACAGAAAGGATGCCTGAGACTTCATAATGAATTCAGGGGCAGGATGAAGGAGAGCATCCCATCCATATAGCCTGTGCGACCAGAACTGGGGCATCAGAGGTAAAGGTCTGAGTAGAATGAAGAGGTGTGGAAAGCCTAGCAGAGCTTCCTGATGTTAGCTAAGCTAGGAGATTTAAGATAAAATAGTCTATTCAGTGTAGAGAAATTACATCATAAAGTATATAGAACTACATTAAGATTCTGTGGGCTTGGAGATCAAATGATGTTATTTTTTACTTGCTGAACTAGACTAACAGAGAAATGCTAATATTTGGTTTTTTTTCACTTTGTTTGTTTTTCCTTTGTGCATTTTTGATAGGGAATTAATTCTTTCCATTATCTTTCTTTTTTTTTTTTTCCCTGACAAGCATAAAAAAATCCTGCTCCTCAAAGTGCAAGCATTTATGAGGGCTCAGTGAAAGAAGAGCCTGAAAAGCCTAGAACACCTATAGTGCTTGCCTTGCAGCGTGTGTCACACCCGGCATGATACTAATCATCTAGAGGACTGGTGTACCGCAGCCCATGCAGTGACACCCTGCAGTGTGGTCGCTTCTGATATTTATACAGCCTAGAAAACACAGAGACTCAAGGGGGAAATTATCACAGAATATAAATACTTTCTGGTAGAATAAGGAGCAATGGCCTGAAACTAAGAGAGGAAACATTTAGACTTGCTATTAGAAAAATGTCCTTAATGGGAAGAGCAATTGGGCAGAAGAGCAGATTACAAAGAGAAGAGATCAAGGAACTGCTGCTATTTCAGACTGCATTAGGTTGAGAATAATAGCAGAAGCCAACATTACCTGTGGAAGTTCACTTTATGTGTTTCATATTTGTAAAGGGTAGTATCCTTTTATTACAATAAAAAGAAAAGAAATGAAGGAATTTCTTTTCTCATAATTCTTTCTCAAAGCAGTGGATATAATACATAATGATTGCAACCAAAGGAAAATGGATGGGGAGAAAATCAGGAAACTGAAAAAGTGCCTGAAGAGGTTCTAAAAATTCTTCACTACAGTGTAGATGCAGCACATATACCTACGGTATTTCTTGGTTACAACTTCTGCAAAACTTTTATAACAATGCTAAGTACCATGAACTGAACTACCTGGGAAAACTGAGACAGCTGTGATAGGAGGGATGTGTTCTGCAGTATCCAAATCCTGTGCAATCTCGCTCTTCCACTAGGCTGAAGCTTCACAGCTGTTAGAACTGTCCCATCTATCATGCTGAATACCTGGACAAATGGTCATATAGCAAAAAAGAACTAGATGTGCTGTAGCACCAAAGAATGTGTTCAACAACTCTGTCATTTAAAGAAGGCACATTTTAAAAAGCTTTGTAATGTTAATAGGTTTTCTCCTGTTTGTATATAGCTTATTGCCTTTTGCATATGCCTTTATACTGAGTCTGATTCTCAGTCATGCACTAGCATTAAATTATGACAGTAGTAATAATAAAAATACTACACAGTTACATAGTTTTGGCTTACATCATGATTTTATATCAGAGAACTAATTCCATTATTTTAAGAAAGAGAAGCAAGCTTAATATCCAGTGCAAGATGTTGCAGAAATAAAATAATAATCTCAAATGTTGCTTTGTTTCTGTTTTTTAATAGCAGGCAACATCTGGAATAACTAAATGTTATCTAGTTGCATGAAACATTGCAAAAGCTACATACCAAACCTTTTTACTATTGAAAATAATGAATGCCTGTGGAAATATTTTTGAGTTATGACAGAAGGGTTTTTTTGGTTGTTCTTAGCTACTCATTTACACTGTTAATATTAAAATTTAATCCATCTTTGCACAAACTCTCTGAACCAAAAATAAGTAATCGCTGACTGAGATAAATAATGGGGTAGTATCGGGATGCTTAAAAGCCCCAGCAGATGTTATGGTTCAAAAAGGATGTTCATAAAAATATGTATCTATATATTCTTTACAAAGTATTTGTGGTTTTAAGCAGCAACTTAAATCAATTAATATCCTTTACAAGAATGATGATGGAAAAGTACCTATGGAAGTTAATAAGCTGAAAGAAAAGGTAGTTCTTCAGCTCAGAATGTATTTTTTCAATACGAATGTTTCAGTGCAGATATGATGATCTGAAATGCCTCATCTGCTTTATCTGACATGAAATATGTGACAGCACAGGTACTTTAGCTGTGTGTTACACCAAGCACAGGAGAATTTTGTTTAACTTCCACCATCCATAATTTGCCATACATTCCTTTGCCTGGGCTGAAAAAATTGGTTTTATAATTTAAAAATAAATTCAGGGCCCACATTTTAAACAAGATTTTATTGTTGCTAATACTCTATGCTTAACTGTGCAATCACACCTAATAGAGCAAACCCAATGAGGATTTCAATATCATCAGACAAAAATAAACTTATTTCTGTGTCATGCACTCCTGGAATCTTAACTGATGAAAGTGAACAAATTAATTTGTTCTTATCTAGACTGTCCATATTTTTATTTTGAGGAGTAGGGGTTTTTAATGCCATTTAAGAGATCTGCTACATTACACTGCGGCTCTGCAATAAAAACTCAGTGTGGGACAGAGGAACAGCTGTGCTATCTCAGAAGCATCTTAGTGAACCTAGAATTGCCTCACTCAGATTTTCTTCTTTGTCAGAAACTTTGATAATGTGGGTGAACACAGCTTGATTTTTTTCCTTTAGTTTTCTCAGAGCTCTTAGAAAGAAGCTTTATTCCTTTCATCTATGAAAAGACTTTTTAAAATACATATTTGAGAATCCAGTTTCCCATCAAAACAATTCTACCTATATGCTTTTGATAAGCTTAGCTTAGAACCACATCCTGTCAAATTTTCCTTGCTCCAGAAGGGGACTAACGTAGTATTTCCATTTGCAGAGGCAGAACTGTGCTGGCAACTGGAGCCAAATCTTTCTTTCAGCTTCTTCCTTCTCGCCCTTTCTTTATGCACTGGCCATACAGGGAACTGGGAATCTGTTTGCAGTAGTGGTCTGTGTATACTGCATGCAAGGAATAAGGTACTTTGGATTGCCCCCTTACAGAAAAAAATCTAAGTAAAAATTAGTCAATTAGCATCTTGTTTTTTGAGTCCTTCTTCATATATAGGCATCCTTACCCCCAAAAGTTAAGGTTTAATCAACTTCACATATGCATACATAAAATGGATGAGAGTTCTCTAGCCCAGTTACTGGAGGAAGCACTGATCCTGCATAGCTCTTAGAAGAGAGTAGGTGAAGAGCAGATTTGCAAACAAAGCAAATAGGTTCACAAATCTGCCAAACCACAGGTGTGCAGGGTAGGTTTTGTAGGTAGTGGTAGATAAGTGGTCACAGACAAGAATAGCTGCCTTAACTCTTGAATGTGAATGATGGAAGTATTGCTCATGTTGACATACTGGGAATAGTCCATCAGGGATATGGGCCAAACCCTACTGGCTCTGTTCAACCTACACAGACCAAGGAGGGCGTCTTGGCTACTCATCTGAAGCGGGTGGAAGGGTGTAACATAGCACTCTGCAGAGTTGCGTACAGCATAAAAATGACTTATGACAGCATAAACTCAAAAATTTCTAGTGAAACACCCAGTGGCTTCAGTATAGCAGCATAGCAACTGTATACAAGAATAGTTATGATCCACAGTGGCTTATGAATGTTATCCGCACTTTATCTTGAATAAGATATTTTAGATATTTTAAAAATTTTTCCTTAGCAAATGGATAGTTTTAAACAAATTCTTCACAGGGAAAAGAATATAAGCGAATTTCTGCAGTATACTGAAAGTCTATAAATAATAACAGTACAAAATTCAGCACTGCAAAGCTGTTTCCCATCTCCTGGGACCCAAGCACTGGATAATCACTGATTGCCAGATCTGTGCAGCAACATGATGAGACTGGCCCTCTGGGGCTATCTTTCTTTGCTGAACCAAATTAAAAAGAACAAGGATTTTTTTTGTAGAGCAATTTTGGGTTTTGTCATATGGCTTTATAAGAATAAGCTTAACACAGAGAGGCTATATGTATGTGCTCATTATTACTATCATAATAAAAATGGTTTCAAAAATTGCTATCATAACAAAAATTGGCTTCAAAATGTTACTATCATAATAAAAGTGGTTTCAAAATGCAGTTTCTAAAAACCTTTTTTTGCCAATTTATGATTATTATTTTTTTTTTACATTTCTTTGGGAAAAAGAAAATAGCTTACAAAAGTGTGAGATGTTTACACTTCATGGAAGAAATCTGGCTTTAACATCTTAAAGGTTTTCCTTAGTGACATGGAGAAACTGTAATCTTTGAGTGAATGAAATGCAGGAGATTTTTTCAGTGATAGATTCTCAGAGAAGCCAGACTGCAAGACTAACATTCTTAATTTCTTTGCTTAAATTAGTTAGAGTGCTGAGAACCTTCAAGAAAGACCTCTGCACTGTGCAGAAACAGACAGGAAGGCGGAGCAATTTATTCAGTATATTTGGATTCTTCCTACTTTTTGCCACTTATTGACTACATATTCTTGTTATCTATGCTTTGAGTACCTCCATCATAAATGTGCTGTGAGTTTATTCAATGCCAAATTATCAGTTGCTTGAAACCTGATCTTAAGAGATGGGGTTGCATGAATGGACTAGATCGCTCTCATCTTCTGTCCCTTCTTTGAGAGGGTGCAGTCCTGCAGTATTCTAATCTACTAATTGACCACATTCACCCTGAATGTACAGCTCACTTTCTCCAGAAAATGATTTCAAGACTGCCTATCTTTTGGTTATTCAGTAACATAGCATTTCTAGTCTTCTAGCTGACTGGATAAGCTAAATCACATGAGTTTATCTCAGTGTTAACTATTTGTTAAGGGAAGGAAGTATGGATAATTTTTCCTGTTTGTTACTTCTCCAATGCAATATAGTATGGAGGTTGTCTATGCTAATGTGCCCCATGAATTTGAGTCACGAAATAAATGAAAATACCATAATCACCCACTTGGAAATGCAGGAAGATTTAGGCAGAATAATTACTGAAGCTGGAATTTAGCCAGGATACCAAGGCTGAACATGCTTCCTGCTGCAAATACTACCATGGTTCCTTTCCTCACCACATGTGGCCAGGACCTGATTTTTTGCTTGTGTTATAGCAAGCTGTCAATGCCTTTCAGTCTTGTCCTAAATGAAGAATGACATATTACATCCAAATCATAGACCTGAATTATCAACAGCTCATAGAACAGTCTTCAACATAATCAGTGTAAGTAATTTACCACATAAAAGAATGTTAATAGCAAGTACAGTATAATTTATGTGGACACAAATTGTACCTATCTTTCAGAAGAAGAAAGGCACTGCTGCGCACAGAGTGGATCAAGAGCAAGGTCAAGTGTAAGCACTTCTGTTTAACATGCACAGCCTGAAAACAGCAGGCAGAGCTTTCAAAGAAGGATGGAAATTATACCCAATAAAGTTATTATAAATAAATGCTGTTTTTTCTCTCCTAGTGGGCTTCATATGGGAGAGGCAGTAATAAATAAAAGGCCTACTTATTAGAAGACATTTGATGAAGACCTCATTTCATCAAGTTAGAGTTGAAAGTTTACAACTTGTAATACTAAAAAGATATGGTAAAAGTTTTTTAGCTAGTATGTGTAGATATATATGTAAAACACTGTTACAAGAGGTTTTTTTCATGGTTCTTGCATCTCAGTTATACATGTCTTGAATGCAAACACAGATGAAATTTTGTCTTTGGATTTAAGGACTGTCTTCTCTTCCTGAAATTACCAGTGCCTATAATGCACTAGTAATGGGTTAGGCTGTCAAAAGTATTTTCTTAATGTGTACCAGCACTTGAGATTTCTTAGCTGCACAAAAGATAACATTTTGCCTAGAATTTCTTCTCTTTCATCTTTATAACTCCATCTCATAAACAGAAACATTGAAAGAAAACATTCAGAACTACCTTTCTGTATCTTGATAGTATCTAACCACAAAGTTTCCACCCCTCTTTTCAGCGAACCTGCTCTTTGCATCATGGGGGGTTCCCCAAATATGTCCCATCAGCAAGGGAAGAAACCACAGGCTCTTCACTCTGTGATGAAACATGGATTTTCTGAAGCACCAGAGAAAATGGCCTTTTACTAACTGGCTTTCAGAAGCCTACTTGAGCCAGACATGCTTTGTAATTGTTATGGTATGGGGAATGTTAATCAAGTGCTGAAACTGCTCTCTGTGTTGTATGGAGAGCATACAAAAAATGAGTTGTCTACCATTCTGAAACCCTCATGCTTTGGAGATCAGCAATACAATGTGATGGATGGAGGCCAATTTCTTCCTTAGTATACTCTGTATTTTCTGTCAAGGTAAATAAGCCTGAAATAAGTTGCCAAGACAGATGATTTTCTGGAGCAGATGCAAAGGTAGGACTTTGGGCAAAGTCTTTTTTGTCACTGGATTTTTTTAGTGTTCATTACTGTTCAGTGTCTACTGCTTTAGATAACTTCCACCTCTATCCTCAAATGTACTTGGAGAAAGTAGGGAACGAATGAGGCCAGATGTGTCACACTGATACTACATTGTCAGCACATATAAGTTCACTTAACTTGCTTCTGGGTATGTACTAATTTTCACTCCATTATCTTTTCATTCTTGAGACAACGCTATGTCCAAGGGCCTGTGTCCAAGCCTTGTGCCTCAGGAGCTTTGCATGGCTGATAACGTATCTCATCTAGTCAGTTCTCTGGTACTGCAAATTTGTATTTCCCCTACATCTAACTAGACTTTTAGTCATGATCTGACCAACAGGGAGGGTGAAGCGGTCTTAACAGGTAGGTGAATAATAAGAGATGTCAACACTCTGCTGCAATCATAATCACTGTAACTCTTGTTTTGTCTGTTGGCTTGTTGCACCTTGTACTTACAATTTTGGTTATATAGTTATTTTCTTTAACATCATGGACTATGATTCCATGCCTCTGTAGTCCAAGAAATTAAAAATTAGGTGACTCTAACATCTATGTATTTCAGACCTCACGTATTACTTCTAACCAATGCACTAAAAATAGGTATGACCACTGGCAGTTTTGGTAGACAACCTATTTTGTCTGATCTATGAGGTATATACTTCTGTTCAGTCCAAGGCTCTTCACAAGAACATTATCTACTTTCACAAATACCGTGTTTGGCTACCAATTCTTCTAGATTTAGCTACGTTAGAACTAGATAAGGATATTACAAGCTGCACGTAATTCGCATTTGTACATGGATCAGTCTTAACTTGCAACTTTGTCTGTAGACCACAACTGATGTTCTTCAACCAGCATTACTGAAGGCAGCCCTGGTTTCAGTTTGCACTGTGGAAGGAAGTTGACCCTTCCTAGTTCTGAAAAAAAGAAAAATAAACTTTTTTTTTCATTTATGGGGAATTCCCCAAAGAATGGAAGAAAACATTTGCAAATTATACAAGCAGACAAAAACCCCCACTAGAATTATTTATCAGTAAGTGATGGGAAATGGCCTCTCAGTGAGAAATGTGACTGGGAACAGATTGCTGTCCAGTGCAGTACTGGGGAAGAAGTTAGAGGAAGGACATAGAAAGAAACAAGACACTGAAAGTGATGGCCTGGGAAAATCACCTCTTCAGCTCATTATGAGCTGATTTGAGAGTAGCTGCCATTCCCAATATCAGAAAAAGAGTGTGGTAGCAGTCATGAGGCTAAGAATGTGTAAAAATATATTTCCTATATGGATAAGAGATGCTATAACAGGGAAAATCTGAAAGATAAAAACTGCTGCTTGGAGTGAAATCAGTATACAAGAGATAACGTTTAGGTTTTAACAGAAGCCAGATCTGACTGCCTAAAATGACTGAGAGAAAAGGGTTTTCAGAAGCAAGTCTGATGCAAGTAGAACGGCTTTTTGCTATGAACCTCATCTGATGGCTGGGACAGACAAAACAGTGTGAGAGAAGGAGGAGATTTTAATATCTGAATTGTGAAGGATATGCTATACAAGACACTAGTTATTTCTTCACTTATTATCTGGGAACTTTTTTCTTCACCTACTTCTGTATAGCTCCCAGAACAAAGACTCCCTAAGCCTAGATGAGGCTTTTTTTGGTCACTACTGTAACAGAAATTGCAAAAGGAAATCAGATCCAGTGTGTCTGATACCAGCAATCACAACTGGATACTCAAGTTTACACTTGGGCCTTATTTGTCCTTCCATGACCTTTTCAGAAGATCTGAAACAACACAAAATTTGTAATTAATCCATGGGTGCATTTTCTTTCAGTTTCAAGGAGTAGTCAAAGCAGCTGTATTTATTTTTTTGAAAGATCAACAGTGTGGAATTCGACAGAATAAACCTACAGAGAATACACAAAAAAACTGTGTCCTTTCCTAGTGCTGGTGTGCTTTGCTGTTGATTTTACACCACATATCATGGAAATGGATACTCTCTGGTTTTAAGAGAAGATGAAAAGTTGGCAATCCAGCTCAAAAGTTTTGAGTCCACAGGCTTTTTTTCTCCAATTACAAATATTTCATTGAAATTAAAGGCATTAAGAGGATGAGAAAGAGTATCTCAGAAGCTAACTAGAAATTAAAAGGCATAGGATTTTGAAACATATATTGAAGCAATTTTTAACTTAGAGGCTAACATAACAGAAAAGATACTGTGAACAATCACTAGATAATTCTCACTGAAGGGTCACTGTGAAAGCTCAGTAAAATAATGAGTATCGTGTTTTTTAGTTTTTGCCTTTTGTTTATCCACAATCAACAATTCATAGCTCGAATGTAGGCACAGCTAATATTTGTATCAGAACTCACTAAAGTGTACCTTTGTTTCCAACGCAATTTAAGTACTCTAGGATTTGCTTGGATTTTTTTTTTTTTTTTGCCTCATTTGTTGCCAAGTGAATTGGAGAAAATGCTTTTGCAGCAGACCTGTTATTGACTAGATGTAACTCTAGCAAAATACAAAATACAATATATACATAATTTCACTGATTTGATATTTCTGGTATTTTATTCTAAAAGAAAGACTAGCTGGAATAAAGGTGAGGGTAGCACACAGCTGGTGTGAAGCCTGTACTGCGAGACCCAGAGTTTGGTACCAATGGACTACAAAAGGAGGAGCAGAGATTTAGCAGTCCATAAATCCCACAGAGCTGCAGAGAATTGACATTTACCAAAGAGAAGACCTTGAAAGAATGTCTGAAAGAAATGTAACAGCTGGGAGCACAATTAATTGACAAACACTGAATGCTGTGAATATTAAAAATAAGATGTGTAGAAACAGAATTTTCCTTCTTGTAGTTATGTAGACAACAGTAATTTTTTTTTGTTTGTTTTATAAGTTAGTAGTGTTTTTTTCCCCAGCACCTATTGCATTCCAGTTTGGTTTTAAGATACAGTAATATTTTAGATTATTATTATTTTTACTTCTTGTTGGTGTTTTTCAAATCATTGATTCTAGTGTATAACTGAATTGCATGCTACTTCATTGTCTGAAGTAATCTTTTAAAACAAGGATCCTCTCAGGGAAAACATTATTTCCAACTTGTTCTTTCCCATAGCACGACAACATTTTGTCACATCCTACTGAGACGGATCGAAGATATGAAGGCACTGCTATTTGAATTATGAAAATTGATAACTGGAGCTGTTTTAGCTCCCTCTATTTTGTGTTTTTTTCTGCTCCCTCACTCTGACAGTGTAAGAATTTTTTTGGTTTAGTCTTCCTTGCTGCATTTAGCTCTTCCTATAAAATAGGATTCTTTCTGTGTTGTGCTCAGATTTTAACAGTGGTGTGGGGTTTTTTTTGTTTTGTTTTCTTTTTAAGCTTCTAGGTGCCCTGGACTGATTTGCAATTTGCTGAAAATTTGAAGACAGATACTGAGCTGGTTCATCACTGAGTAAAAAAGTTCCATGATTAAAATGGAAATGCAAGGCGGTTTGAAGGATGAAGTGAGAAAATACCTAGTATAAAAGTAATGTAAATTTTATATCATGTATCATTACATGAAGCTTACTGAAACTAATTTATTTTGGTTTCTATTCAGCTAATTTTAGAATCACTTTCACTGATTTACTCCAATATAACCGATTTTATAATTTGGCTCCAAGAAGGATAGTGTAGAATGAATTAGCTTCAAACTGCCTTTTGTTTTCCTCCCCCACCTCATCCCCCTTACCATAGCCCAGACTGGGTGCATAAACAGGATTAGGAGGGAGGGAGCACTTAACCTTGAATATTTACAGCAGAAGTAGAATGGTAGTGAAAGTATAAATTATTATAAAATGCCCTCTGGGGGCATCAGGCAGAACTAGTTACAGATAGGTTCTGCACCTGTAGCAGATACATGCAACAAATGCAAAACAGTTTCCATGCCAGCTCATTCCTAGTTAAACCAAGAGTTCACAATATCCATAAATCATAGGTTCTGGATCCCTGCTGCTTGTTACAAATGCAAAAAGATGCAAACAAGAAAGAAGGAAAGGATGATACAGAAGGTTTATTGAAGGTTTATTACAGAATGTGTTAATTCTCCTTATTATCATAAATTTATGTCATCATGATATTTAAGTGACAAATGTTATTTAGCCAGTACTTAATATTGAATGCAAAAATATTTCTTTCCAGAAATGAAAAGGTCTTTCATACAGCAATATAACACCTGCCCAAAATTCTTGACTAGCAAAATCTGGATCAAAAGCAAGTTTATTCTGTGACCTTTCAGGATTTTCAGGAAATATGATTTTTAAAATGCATGCATATCTGCTTTCACATTAAAAACGCTTTCATATAATTTTTAAGAATTTTCTTTACAAATTGTATAACAGGATTAGATGATAACCTAAAGGCAGAACTGAATGACAGATTTCACAAAAAAGTCTCTGCCCTAAAAAACTTTTAACATGTTATTAAAAATGCTGATATAAAAAGGCAATTGGAGTGATCAAGAATCTGAGATTGTGATATATTTCCAGCAACTGTCTTAACTGCAAGAAAATGTATGTTGGAAGTAAGCAAAACTGCATGGATTTAAAACTATAAATATTCCATTTTGTCATTTTCTTGGCAACTGATTTACTAAAACCATGTCATTTCCTTCTTCTTAGAAGGCTTTCTGGTTCAAAGCCTCTCTGCACACAGGTAATAGTGAAGTACTTATCTTTTAAACCCTTAAAGTAGTCATAAATAAAATAACGATTTACAGAATACATGAGACTCAGTAAGAAATCAAGACTCTAAAGGCATTTATGGTTCCTAATCACTGTCCTATGCTGGAGCATTTACAAGTCTGCCAATAATAAAGCTTTTATTACATATTTTAGATCATGTATTTTTCCATACATATGGAATTTACAAATATGTGCACATAAATGACCAACACTGGAGATACAGTCCAAATAATGCGGTAAATAGACATATAACCGAACAATCAGAACAAAATTTCTGCAGAAGCAAGTTAGACTACTTACTTGTGAAGTATGTGACTTCTGTTCTGTTCAAAAACTGTTCTGCTACAGGCTTGAATCAAATAGAAGTCTCGAAGAAATCACTTTAATTGTCTTGGCCTCAGTGAACTGCAGTAACTTCATTAGCCACATAAGGATTCTGAATATATAGCTGTTAATATTGAAACTATAACATTGTTAGATGTGCAGAATTGTAGTAACAAGAACCATGAAAGCACCTAGGACTGGCATAATTGTTAGGAATTATCATCATGAAGTTCCCAACAACTGAAAAAAGGGAAATATAACCCCCATTTTCAAGAAGGGGAAAACAGATGACCCGGGGAATTACAGACCAGTCAGTCTCGCCTCTGTGCCTGGCAAAATCTTGGAGCAGATTCTCCTGGAAGGCATGCTAAGGCACATGAAAATCAACAAGGTGCTTGGTGACAGCCAGCATGGCTTCACTAAGGGGAAATCCTGCCTGACCAATTTGGTGGCCTTCTATGATGGGGCTACAGAACTGATGGACAGGGGTAGAGCAGTTGATGTCATCTACCTGGACTTGTGTAAAGCGTTAGACGCTGTCCCACACGACATCCTTGTCTCTAAATTAGAGAGACATCAATTTGATGGATGGACCACTCAGTGGATAAAGAACTGGCTGGATGGCCACACACAAAGAGTTGTGGTCAGTGGCTCAATGTCCGGCTGGAGACCAGTAACAAGTGGTGTCCTTAAGGGATCGGTGTTGAGACCGGTCTTGTTCAACATCTTTGTCGCTGACAAGGACAGTGGGACTGAGCGCACCCTCAGCAAGTTTGCTGATGACACCAAGCTGCGTGGTTTAGTTGATACACTGAAGGGAAGGAATGCCATCCAGAGGGACCTTGACACACTTGTGAGGTGGGCTGATGCCAACCTTATGAAGTTTAACCATGCCAAGTGCATGGTCCTACACCTGGGTCGGAGAAATCCCAGGCACAGCTACAGGTTGGGCAGAGAAGAGATTCAGAGCAGCCCTGCAGAGAAGGACTTGGGGGTGTTGGTTGATGAGAAAATGAACATGAGCTGGCTTCAGTGTGTGCTTGCACCCCAGAAAGTCAACCATATCCTGGGCTGCATCAAAAGGAGCGTGACCATCTCAAGGGAGGTGATCCTGCCCCTCTACTCTGCTCTCGTGAGACCCCACTTGGAGTACTGTGTTCAGTTCTGATGTCCTCAACATAAAAAGGACATGGAACTGTTGGAACAAGTCCAGAGAAGGGCCATGAGGATGATCAGGGGACTGGAGCACCTCCTGTATGAAGACAGGCTGAGGAAGTTGGGGCTGTTCAACCTGGAGAAGAGAAGGCTGCGTGGAGACCTCATAGCAGCCTTCCAGTATCTGAAGGGGGCCTATAGGGATGCTGGGGAGGGACTCTTCATTAGGGCCTGTAGTGATAGGACAAGGGGTAATGGGTTAAAACTTAAACAGGGGAAGTTTAGATTGGATATAAGGAGGAAATTCTTTCCTTTTAGGGTGGTGAGGCACTGGAATGGGTTGCCCAGGGAGGTTGTGAATGTTCCATCCCTGGCAGTGTTCAAGACCAGGTTGGACGAGGCCTTGTATGATACGATTTAGCGTAAGGTGTCCCTGCCAATGGCAGGGGGATTGGAACTAGATGGTCTTAAGGTCCTTTCCAATCCTAACTCTTCTATGATTCTATGCTGAAACTTTTCAGGGTTGCATTTGATTATTAAAACACATAAAGTACAACCATCACTGCAGAGCAGGCAGAAAGCAGGCAGAAGGCAGGCAGTACCACACCGTAACTTAATATGCTGCACGTGAGACTTGCAGCAGTCTGCTACCCATACCCCGGGCAGTCCTAGTAAACTTGTAGCCAGCAGTACAAGAAAGAAAGTGATTCTTCCCCTCTTTTTGGCAGTTGTATGACCATTATCTGGACTACCATGTCCTGTTTGGTCTTCTCATTACAAAAGGATACTGTCATTCTGTAATGAGTCTATGAAAAGGTGACCAAGATGGTCAGAGGGCTTGAAGAGCATGATGTATAAGGAGAGGCTGAGTGCTCAGCATCATCGGCTTGGAGTAAAAGAGGCCAAGAGGAAACTTTGTGGCTGAATACAACTATGTAATGGGGCAGTACAGAGAAGATGGAGCTACACTTTTCTCAGAGGCGCATGTTTACCAGATGAGAAGCAACAGAAACAAGTCAAAACATGGGAAATTCTGATTACTTATTAGCAACTTCTGTATCACAACACTGCTACAGGTAGCCCAGAGAAGTCACGGAAACACTGTGCTATCCTTGGAAGTGTTCAATACTCCATTGCACATATCACTGAACAACCTGGTATCAAACCTGGTGTCTTGGAGCAGGGGCTTGGTCTAGATGACATCTGGACATCCCTGCCAACCTAAATTACAATCCTGTGATTCTATCAGTGTACTACCCTCAACTTTATGCTTATCACAGTTTCAAAGCTAAATCTCTTCCCCCTTTCTGTCGTTTTGGAGTGCAACCCTTCAAGTACCTAGCAAAGTTTTGTCACATATGCCCAGCAGAGAGATTTTCCCCTTTTATTCCCATATGAGCCTTGGGGCTCCTAGTTAACTTGCTCCTGCTCTCCAGGTTCAAGTGTTCTCTGTTAGTGAGTTCAGTAACCACATAATGAGCTTAAAGTCAAAATAATGCTTGGAAATTTGAGCTTGGCAAGCTATCTTAAGCATTGCCAGTACCTCATAACCTTCACTCCAGCAGACAGGAGCATCCTTCAGCACACACTGTGTATTATGATGCCTCAGTGCTGACCATTATATTTTGAAATTAGGAAGTTTAAGGCATTTTGCAAAATGACTAGTGTACAACTAGGCAGTGAAACATGGCTTCCTACCATACTATTGTTAAGAAATGTGAAATCTTCTGTTGGAAAGATGACCCCAGCAATTTATAATATTGAAGAGAAGCAAAAATCATCAAGAAAAGTTTTTGCCACCTATCTTTCATTGAATTTTGTGTTCTGCTCTACGGACATATTTTGCTGCTGTCCTTCAGTGGAAATTTTTTTGAATGAAAATTTTTCCTTGTAGATCCTTTTTTATTTTTTTATTGGATACATCTTCTACCTTGAATATCTATTGAGAAAAAAATACATTTTCCTTTTCTCTCCTTTTGTGGAGTCTTCCATATTTGTGATGGTGTAAGGCCTTTTGTTCCCCACAACATCTGATTTCAGAGGAATATCGAGGGATAACATCCTACAGTAGGTCTATGAACACATCTATCTTCCGAACCAGTTTTTGTTCCGCGGTGACTTGCGTATTGATCTTTCCCCTGTGAAGTCCCACAGACGGGTTCATTACCCAGCTTACAGAATGTCTATTTCCACGTGGCAATACCTCTGGCCCACACAAACTGTCTCTTTTTAATGGCAGGGAACAATCATTACCAATTCACAGAGCTTTAATTTGTTCTTGCTGATCACACGAGTATCCACTGACATCCAGCATGGGTGACAGCTAGTCATTGCCACCCAGGAGATGGAAGGGGACCCTTCTTAGAAACTTAAAAAGTAGCAGGCTAACTGAGGAAAACCACTTTGGGGTTTGTCTCACGCAGTTCCCATTCAACCCCTGAACTCTGGTGTTCCTGTGAAATATCCGTGTTCCCCATGCTGCCAGGCCTGCAGATCCCACCCGCACAGCCTCTCCATGGCTCACACGGGTGGTACTCCACGAGCTGAAAAATTAAACTTCACCAACCTCAGCGAAGGCTCGGGGTAGACCACCCGGACGCACCCCGGCACCCCAGGCCGATCCCAACTGAACCGATCCCGACTAGCGACCACCACTCAACCGCTCCCCCAGGCACAGCCTCTTACCCTCCCTCCGACACCCCCGTGGCCACGCCCCCTAGCAGTGACTCCGCCCCCTTGTTTATGCCGAGGCCCCGCCCCGCTGGCGTTTCCTTCCTCCTCAGCTGGAGGTGGCCGTGACGTCAGGGGTGCTGTCCGCACCTCGCGATCGGCGGGGCGGGGGTGGAGGGGAAGCGGACTGGCGCGCGGCGAAGGGGGGGGCGCCCCCAAGATGGCGGACCAGATCCCTCTGCACCCGGTTCCGCGCAGCGCCCAGCGGCGAGCGGCCTATTACACAAGCGCCGCCACGGCGCAGAGGCACAACAGGTATGGGTAGGGGTGGTGCGGAGCGGCTGCTTTTCCCTCTTCCCTCCTCCCCGCATCTCTAAGGGCGGGCGGGGCGGTGTGTGCCTCTCACAGCCCCGTGGCCCTGTGGGGCTCCAGGACCGCCTGCCCGGTCCGTGGGGAGGGTGGAAAGGGGTAACGGCTCCCCTGTAAGGCCGAGAACGGGGGTGCCGGTAACCTCTTCCAGGCCTCCGTGGGCATGGACTCCCCCTTCGGCCCCCGCAGGGGAGGGCGTCCCGCGCTTCCCTTCGCTCGGCGGTGGGGTCGGGCTGTGGCGGCGGGCGGTGCCGCAGGGCCCCGCGGGAGGATGCGCAAGGCGTCCTCCGCCCCGCCGCTCCCGGCGCCGGACCAGCTCCCTTCGGTGCGGCCTTCGTTTTCCCGGTTCCCTGGGGCGCCGCAGACGGTGCTGCGCTACTCGGGTTCTTTGGCAGTAGTTCACTTACGAGCGGGATAACCGCGTTGGTTGGGCTATTTGGGCGTCGTTAGTAAAGGGAAGATGTACTAGAATGTAAAAAAATTACTTCAAATTTCTTGAAATACACCGTCTTGGGGGCTAAGCAATTTGAAGAAGCTTGTTTAAAGGTCTGCTATCAGATGAAGTTTTGAGGCAAAGATTGACTGTTTGCTTTCCATTATTCGGAATAATTTCTAGGTATGTGAGTAGGGAAAAACTTAGCTCCACATTTTGGCTATGTCCATTGGACAGCACTCTTACAGTGGAGGGTATGATTGTAGTTAGTTGTTTGAGTTTTTTTTCTCCTTCTCTTGTTTTTTGTAGAACACTGTGGACACAAGGACTGGAAGGAGCAGTTGTAGGATCTCAAGTAAATGGACTTTCTAAAAAGAGTAGTTGGTGCTGTTGTTCTAATTCAAATACGGTGGTAAATCTCTTTCACCAGTAAAATGTATTTAGTTCTCCTAAATAGAATAACTAGCAGAAAAGGTAGTTCAAAGCTGTGCAAAATAGGTTTGGCTTTAAGTACATTGTATTTATTTTTAAACTGGATAAAAATACTTCTTAGTGAACACTAACAAGCTTGTAGGACAGTCTGCCATAGTAGTTTTCCTCATCCTGTAAATACTTGAATGGCTAAAAATTTGTAACATGTTTGTCCTCTGTTTTGAGGTAGGGCATCATTGTCATCATCTGTTCCTCAGAGACCTAAAGCAGGGGAAGCTCTTGCTGGAATCTGTAAGCCTCTCAGTAGGTATTCTGCTTTGGAAGAATAAGGGAAAGAGGCGAATTATGTAGGCAAAAACTTAATGCAAACCATAAAAGGTGGTTCTGTTGAAGGTTACCTAGGAGTGTTTTGGTGATCGGAAAAATGCTGTAGATGCAATGGGTTAAGTTCATGAATCAGGTAGATACACAGGTTTATTGAATGTATGTTTGCAGGCAGCAATTATGGTTATTAATGCTTATGTATGTTTATTATGCTTAACACCTGGCTTTTTAAGCAGATTTGGCAAACTGTAAGATCTAGCAGGAAACTACCGATTCATTATGGATCTGCTTCTTCCCCTCTGTCTTGTTTGACCAACATAACTCCAGGCTTGTGGATGAAATTCTTTCTAGTTCAGATTACATCTTCAGAATTATGATTTTATATAATCTATGTGTTTCTCAAGTGCTGATGATACATAGAATCATAGAATAGTCAGGGTTGGAAAGGACCTTAAGAAGATATAGTTCCAACCCTCCTGCCATGGGCAGGGACACCACACACTAAACCAAGAGTCCGTCCAGCCTGACCTTGAGCACTGCCAGGGATATTTAACTTGTTGATCCTTCACACAAACGATTACCTGGTATTTCCATTACTTATGTTCAACTGTTTGTATGTTTATAAAACATTTAAAAGTTGACAGGCATGTTTATTATGTTTCTTTATTTTGAACACTTAATGAAATAAACTCTTCTGAGCTTTGAGAATGAGAATTACATACACTAACACTGTAGTACTTTATATTTTATTAAGGCAAGTTGAGTAGGTTGGTCATTCTCCTTCAAAAATACCGTGCCCTGGATTTGTGAGAGCACCTGTTGGGTACTTTGGAAGGTTTACTATGGACCTGTAACCAGGGTATGGGAGTGCTTCTGTAGATTCTACCACTGGTGTCTTGTGTAAGGTCAGAGAGGAAATGTAGCAGTGTAGGTAGTCGAACTACAACTCTTAAGTCTTACAACTCTAAGCTTGTGATTGAACTATAACTCCTTGTGTCTTTATGAATGATTCATCCTGCTTTTCTAATCTTTATCTTCAGCACAGACTTTGAAGAAGCGTTGCATTCCTGTGGAAATTGCAGCCAAGGTCCTGATGTTGCAGATACTTAAAATGAGTGTTGAAGTGAAGGCACTGATATGCAGAAAGTTATCACATGTATATATACATGCAGATTCAGTTCATACTTCCAAAGATGTCTAGAAATAATCACATTAAAATATTATAGAGTTGGTATCTCAGATTTCACTCAGTACTGTGTTTTCTGGACCCTCAAGAGTCTTTGACTTGCTGTGTTTTATTTCTTCAGTAAAGAATTTACAGTCTTTTGAAAGTGTTATACACAGATCCTTAACTTCAGTGTGTTAGTGGTTTTTAACTCGAGTTGATTGCCTTTCTACTGTGCAGCATCAGTTAATACAATTCATTGGTTGTAACCTTTAGGGGCCTCAAAGCTAATTTGTAAGATGACTTCTTTTGCTCAAGCTAAGCAGTCTGTAAGAGTCGTTGCCAGTGTAGCTGTAGTTTGTTTTGCAGTGAGGACAAAGACTTTCTCATTCGGTGTTTTTTCTTACTGTGCTTTGTGCTTTTGAGATTATTTTGACAGACTTATAGCACATTATTTAAAAGCTGGAATATGTTTTTCCTGCATACCTAAAGAAACTTAGATGATACATACCTGAGATTGTACATTTCTGCATAAAATTACAGCCATTTAAGAACCATGAGGGGGGTTGGAACTAGATGACCTTGAGGTCCTTTCCAACCCTAACTATTCTATGATTCTATGAAATGTCCCTGCGTATACTTCATGTAAAAACATGGCAAGATTAATACATTTTATATATTCACTTTGTATACATTAAGGCCTGTTAAAAAATTTTAAAGTACATATTAAATGTTATCCATGGTTTAATGAGCATATGCATCTGTTCTGATTTTATTTTTTATGTTTCAGAGCAATTTATTACTTTTTGCAATAGAAATTCAGGTTTTATATCTTCTGCCTTCCGCTACCTCAGAGGGCTAGAGAACCGAGTTTGTGCTACCTCTAAAATCTAGGGAAGTCTGTCTTGAAGCAAAAGGTTGTTTATCTTCAAATCAGTAAAAAAAACCCACCCTGTTGAGTGTATTCAGCTTGAGTAGCTGTAGAAAGCTTGGGGTGATTTTTTCAGCACTTGTTTTAGTACTTTGTCCATCAGCATGAAGGATCTGTTATCTAGAGGAAAAATAGCTGCTGCTTTTTGTTTATATTGTGAAGGGAAAGGAGGACCAGAGAACATCCAGGATCACTTTAAATGTGCAGTGAGACTTGACACACTTGTTTTCATGTTAGACTTGTATTTGTCATCATCAGCTCCAGAGTAATCTGCTGCTAAACACAGGAAGTAAGTTAGCTGTGCTGTGCTTATGTTGTCATGTGAAGTTGATGGAAGGAAAACTGGTAGAATTATAAACTGGTGGAAGGAAGCTGGTGGAATTATAAAGCTGATTAGAAGTTACATGGTGGTCAGCCGTTATTTATGCATAATCAAGATAATTGGTTTGTTCTGCTGTCCTGCACTTGCTGTTGCCAGCATATGCTTGTATTTGGCATAGTAGGGCTGAGGTGTGAGGTGTTGAGACTCCTTAGCTAGTATCAAAAAATCAGGTTTTACTAGTTGTGTCTAATATTCCATACGTTCAGTTGCACTCCAGGTATTCAGAAAGGTGATGTCACGAAGTACACTCACTCACTGGAAGGAATCCTCTTGCATGGTTATTCATAGTATGGGTCACAGTAGTGTACTTACGAATGACCACACTAGATAGATAGGTGATTGCAGTATGACAAGTTGTGGAACAGATCAGCTGCTGATCCTTGTCTCTGTGGTTTGCTTACTGATAGAGCAACTCTCTATTAAAGCAACTGGCTGTAATGTTATTTTTGAAATCTCGTAAGTCATTAGCAAAGAAGAAAATTGCGTAAGAAGGGGAAAAGAACAAAATAATAGGATAATGTGTCCTTTGTCCAGGTAAATGCAGGATACTTGTTGCTTGACAACTGATGGATCATTGCTTATTTCATATAAAGTATATGGGGGGGGGGGGGGGGGAATCTATTCCAGGCAAAATGGAATTTAAGTCTTCAGAACTCAGTTTAATGAAAATTTACATGCTTACCTGATACAGATGTTAAACAAATTTTCATCTTACATAGAAAGTAAGATGATTTAATATAGTATTACTGTTCTGCTGCTTTTAATTTAAACGAAAGCTGTTCCCAGCAGTCCTTCTGGTTACAGTTTCTCAAGGTGTTTGGCTAGGTTTCACACTGACCCACCAAAACTGAGACGCATACAAATGTCAGTGGATAATATTAGATGCATGTACAGTGATCTGTTTAATTTCTGACATTGTCTGAAGGGAGCTTCATTCAAATAGTTTGTTACCTAGTGCCTGCTTTCAGTTCGCACATGTTCTAGTTCTGAACTACAGTGGGATGTTCATAGTTCAGATGTTATTCTTCATATTCCACTGGCAAAATATATGCTGGTTTTCTTAGATTTTTAAGTGTAATGTCTAAGAATAAAACTAATAGGACCTAACATTTCTTGTAGAATGCTGTTTACAGAAAGCTCATAACTTCATTGTAACTGTGGGTCTGTAAAGTCTTGCAAACTGTCCATAATGTTTCAGAAACCAAACATTTATATGTATCAGCAGAGTTTAGCTGTTGCACGGGTAGTATGCAGTTATACTTCCAATTTCTTGCAGTTTTTCCTGAAGTGGTGTAGTTCTTGTGAATCCCTTTCCCTGGGTACTACTGTATGTTTAGAACAAAAGTTCATGCAATATTCGGGCATAGTTTTACAGATTTCATTTTAATCTGTTTTTCTCCCCCACACCTGTTAATTGAACAGCTCTGCATATTTCATTCTGAAAGAGTTTGAAAATGACAGATGAATCTGATGGATTGACAATATTAACATTAACTGGAATTTTAATATAGTTTCTGTGGTAAAGCATTCTGAAGATGGAACTAAATTTACTTCTGAACATCTGTTTTAGAACTGTTGTTGCAAAGTGACAGTAACTTCTTTGAACATCTGTTGCTTGACCAGAGCAATAAATTGTTTAGTCTGGAAACATAAGCTGTAAATGTTTGGGGTTTTGTTTTGGCTTTTTTTTTTGTGGTTGGTTGTTTTTTTTTGTAAAAATAATAATGCTATTAGTATGATCACGTGCTGTATACTCACAGAAATTTCTTAAAGTTAAGCTTAACTGTGGGATTGTGCAGGAATGGGTCCTGCTTGTTAATTGTCTGCATGCGTACTGGCACTTGCTCATATAGCAAGTAACATCCTGGTTCCTAGGAACTCTGGTTTAAACAAAGCATTGTGTCTTTTGTTTTTTTTCCTCTGACATGTGTGTGCAGAACTGTCAGCTAGGTGGATGCACCGTTACAGATTAGTCTAGCCTGCTTCTCTGTAGGGCAGAAATTTTCTTTGCTGGAGGTAACTGCTCAAAGTGAGGTATATTGGTTGTTACTGTGATACCAAAACCTACGAAAGTTACCAGGTTCAGCCAGTAGTTGCTGGAAGTCTTGTAAAACTTTGAACAGCCAGAAGTGGTATTCTGATAAGTTTTTTACATTACAGCTACTAATAGATAGATGTTGAAGTGTATTGGAAGTTAGAATGCATTAAAATAGGTGTAGGTTATGCTATGAATATTTACATATTCATTCAAATACACTATCTTTTGTTTTTAGTATAAGGAGGAAAGGATCAAATGTGGTGCAAAGAAATCTCTGTAGAATTGTAGTTAGGAGAATTGTCTGTACTGTTACACTGTTCTTACCAGGTAAATTGGTCATGTATGTGCTTTTGTCCTTTCTACAGGAGAACTGTTGCCCCCCTGTGTTTTACTGTTTTAACCTGAAATTCAAAGTGTCTCTTGAAAATCAGAACTTCTTCTCTTTTCAGTAACAGAAGTAATAAAAAAATTGATGTCACTGTGTTGCAGGACATACTGTCCTTTGTTATTACTCTCTCCTGAATTGAATCTCTGTCAAAAAAAACACTGTTGTTGTTTGGAACTATGTCCCTAAGTATTTTTTAGGCTGAATTTGAATCTCTTAATTCTGATTCTTCCAATAGAATTGTTTGTGTGGCACCTTTGTAATTTGGATGTTGTATTTGTGTAACAGGGGTTGAGGGTATGTTTTCAAGACTCTCTCAAGTTACTAGTACCTCTAGTTTTTAGAAAAATGTTAGCAGTGAATTCGTTTTGAAAACCTCAGTTGTATGCTCTATGCCCATTGTTCACATATATTAACATTCCTGGATTATGTGTTGCTTTGTTTGCTGAAGACTGTATTCATAGGTTAATATTGCTTGTTGGGACTGGCACATGATTTAGGCTAGGTGTAGATTCTGACATTTTTGCCTGGGACAAAGGTCAAAGTAGTTTGATATATCGAACTTTTGAAAAATAGCCTTGCCATATGTTAATGTTTTCAGAGCTTTTATGCCATGTGTGGTGTCATTGTTATTTTAGTTTCTGTGGCTTTTGCTTTTCAGAGCAATGTTAGGTTTAAGCATGCCGGTAACTATATTGCATGCATAAAGAGCTGCTCACAAGAGCAATTGTAAAATATTTTTATGTACAATGACGCTTTCATTGGTGTCATACCTGAGAAGTAGTTTGTAATACTTTGCAGACATTCATTTTCATGACACAGGAACCTTAAGTGATTTTAGTAATTAATTTTTCAGGTTTTTGATTTGAAATTGCTTAGGATTCTGGTAGCTACTCTGATATGAAGCGTTCTGATCATTAGGCAAAAAAATGTTTGCGAACTTCAAATTGCTATTGTAGATGATGCTGTCTTTTACAATGGGCACATGTGACTGCTTGTGCAGTAGAATAAACTTAGTAAATGTGTTTCTAAGGTTGTTCATGTTTAAGCTATTGTTCCATTGCTTTCCTGGTTTGTATCTAGTGTCTAAATACAGTGATTTGTGTTGCTTGGGCAAGGCATTTGGATTGCTAAGAAGAGGGAGAGAAAACAATTGATTGGGCTACAGTGTCAATAACAATATCCAGTGACAGTGATAAAATGGCCCTGTTGTTGTGATCAATGACATACCCTACTAATTAAAAATAGGGTTCTGGTGAATGTAGATGATGTTTCCTCAGGTTTTGCTGTGTATTGAGGTATTTCTGGTACTTATTTGTTAAATATGGAGACTCACTCATCTTGTCATGGGTTGAAAAAGATCTTATATTAGGATCTGCATAGTGCTTGGTAAGGTAAGCAAAGGGGAATTAGGAACGGTGCCTTTTTCATGAAGGCTTCATTATGCACATGGTCTGAATTTGCTTCATCTGTATACAGCTTTGGTGAGGAAGTGTGAGGTGAGAGAGAAGGCAAATAGCATTCAGAATATATATGTGTCTGGTAGAACCTCAAGCTTTAGTATCTCTGATTCAAGCAGTTTTTCATAAGCTCCTGATAAAAGGGAGCTGCCTTGGTAATAGCTATGTAGTCTGCTTCTAGACCTTTACCTCAACAGATGTAAGGGGTTTTTCCCCTTAGTTCTACATGGTAGATGCTGCCAGCTTTTTTGTTTTGTTTTTATAACAACTGTTGGAATACTGTGTTTAGTGTCATTTTCCATGTAGCTGTCCTGGACACACCTGTCCCTGAAAATTTGAAATACGTAGTAGTTTTTGTGTGTGTGTTTTTGTGTTGTGGGTGGTTTTAGTTTTTGTTTGAGGGGTGGGGTGGGGTTTGTTGTTGTTGTTTCTTTTTTTTTTTTTTTTGTTTTTTAGGCCAGGACATGGATTTAGAGATTTACTAAGTAATACAGATTAGGGGTGCACTTGGATTAGAGGCACACACAACTGAAGCTAAATAGGAAGAAATAGTGGCAAGCTCTAACCAATTCTAAAAACTTTTGAAATAGTTTTTATGTGTTTTGGAGGAAGAGGTTGAAGGAAATTACTTAAATTTTATGCTCTTACCTGAGGAAGCCTTTTCTGTTTCTGTTGTATTCTAGGAACAGCATCATTCTTTGTAATTTAACTGAATTTGCTGCTCTGTGAAGTATAGAGGTGTTTGAAATTAGAAGGAAGAAGTAACTTACAATCTTTAGAAATGCAGAAGAATATTTGAAAAAAAAAGTATTTTTTTCTCAGGTAGCTTCTAGCAAAGCTATTTGTTTTATGGAGACACTGGATATTTGAGTAAGAGGGGCAGTTACATGAAGATAAATTGTATACCTATAAGCATAGTTATGGATGAACATACATTCTTAATAAAATTTTTCCTGTTGCTGTGCTGAGTTTCCTGGGTTTTTTTTCTTTGTTACAGAACAGGATCTGAACAGTTAACATCAGTGGTACAGTCAGCCTACAGCAGTTGCTGGTGGCTTGTCTTTTAACAACTCTTGCTCTTTATATAAATACGTGTGTCCCTGTCTTCATTATTCCTTCTATTTCATCTCTGCAACTTGTCAGTCTCCTTTATCCTCAGACTGGGAAGGTGTTCATACCCCTTGGAGGAATTAATGGGGGTAGGGCAGAATATGGCTGAGACAGATTGTGTTTACTCCCTCTCTTTTCTCTAATCATGACCAGAAGCAGAGGGAGTCTTGAGGCTGGCAGCAGCCACTGAGCAAATCACCAGTGCTTGGTGGTATGGGACATGGTCATAGTAATAGGTCTTTCTTAGCTTTTCTACTCTGATGCTTGGCTGGAACTCTTTCCACTGCTGCCTGTCTTCAGTGCTACTCTGTATCCCACAACTGTGTCCTGTGTCTGATTCCTGTGTAGACTTGTGGCCACATGTTCTTTTTCTTTCTCTCACTAGGTTTGAGAAATACTGCTTTAGGACATTGGTTTTGTTTTTCCTTCTTGTGGATTACCATATATAGCGCAAGTGATAGGTGGCAAGGAAACAGTATTTATGCAGTGTCTGACACAGTGTTTCTATCTTACCTTGTTTTTTTTAGCAGTCAGATAGAAAATCTATCATAGATACTGCTTGTCAAATGAGTAAAACCAGAAAAGATGTGCAGTCATGATTGCCTCATCACTTGCATCTTGCTGCAGCCTTGAGCATTGCTCTTTTAGAACAGTGGAAAGCTGGCAGAAAATACAGAAATAATTGCAGATGTAAATAGTAATTACTGTAAATTTATTAATAAATTTACTAATAGTAATAATTATAATAAAGGATATAAATTAATTCAGATGGTTTCCATTACCAGTTACAGCACCCATGGAACTTTGCAGCGGCATCTACTCTGGTAAACAGCCATCAAAGTGGAATAGTGTAGGTATAGGTGACTTGAGGCATCATTTTCACAGCAGATGTTTATATCAAAATTTCATTTAAAAGTATTTATTGTACATGGCTTCCTTTCACTTAAATCTCTTAAATTATATTCCTGATAGCAGTCAGATTTTGTTGAAAGTTGTTTAATATTAATGTTTCTTTTTTCTTAGGAAACCATATTTTTGTCAAGATGGTTGTCTTCATACCTGATTTAGTAGCACTCATGCTGAGAGTTTTGATGTCTTCACTCTGGCTTCTTTATTCATGTTGCTTTCAGTGCTTCCCTATTTTAATACAAGTTTCTGGGATTATACTTAATTGATTTGTCACTCAAGGAAAATCAGCACTTCAAGCAATTAAGTGCAGAAAAATACTAGGTAACAAAGACATAAAGATTTTTGTCCTCATCCTAGTTATGAAAAATCCATTATTCATTATCTTATTGTTTTTAAATACTGAAGTACAATTTTCCAACACAATAGCAAAATTGCTTTTGAAACAGAATAAATTGCTTGCCAGTTCAGAGGCTGTATTTTGAAGTCAGGATTTCTAAACATGATAGTGCTTATGCTCATTATCTTCACTACTTGGTGAAGTTCCATGTTTAAAAGTACAAACCCAGATACTGATTGGGGAGGGGTGGAAGTTTTTTATAATATAATAGCAAAAAAACCCCTTAAATGACATCAATATACTCTGCAAATTTTACCAGATTAACAAGAGTAGATTTAAATACTTTCCATGTCTGTGATTATGGTTGTCAGCCAAGTCTCTCTCCTGTAGTTGTCTTGTATTAGCATGTTCTTTCTAGACAGACTTTAACCATGTTTGCTGTGTTACCTTTGTTTGTAAAGGATATTATTTTCTGAATCAGACACTTCTTAACTTTATACAGAAATAAAAGGAGTCTTTTACTTTGCAGTATCTTGCTTTATACTCCAGTACAGCTAGCTGATTGTGATTTCACTGGATGGTGTTACAAATATACTGTTAATTGTTTCAGTGTCTAAAAGCAGAACACAATGCAGTGGAAATCTCTGTATTAAAACTGTGATAATATAATTTGTAAATTTAACCAGGAGAGATTATAAAAGCACTGAATATGAATCTGTTTAAACACAGGCCTGTCTTACTGGAAGTCTTAGCATAAAGTAATGTCTAATTTTTTTTTCTAAACAGTGTATTAAAATTATCTAGTTTTAAAATTAGTCTAGCCCGAGAGTAATCCCTGTCATTTAGTATATGTTAACCTGTGATAATTTACCTGTTTTGTGAAGAGAATTTTTTTGTGTAGTGTTTTTATTCTTAATGATCATTGATAGTAATGGGAATGGAAAACATATTGCCATATTAAACTAACCATCAGATGCGGCTGTTGCAAACAGTATTTGCTAACAATATTCCCGTGGGTGGGAAGATCAACCATGTTTTTCATAGTAGTTTTTCTAACTTTAAAAATTTTTTTTTTAAATGTTTGGTGGTAAGAATTCTGAAAGCATTTTGCATGCTGTATTTTAACGTAACTAACGTTCTGGGAACTCAGAACTTTTAATGAATTCATGCAGTTTTCTTAGTTTGAAACTTTTGTTGTGTTTTCTGCAGTGTGGTTGTGCTTCTGCATCATTTGAAACAGATGAGAATTTTTCTTCACAAGCTGTGACATGGCTAAGGCGCTAATACTCAGTTAACTTGCAGCAGGGATGATCAGGGTGTGTGTATTTATCATTATTCTTAGTTATGCATTATTTTATAATGTGGTCTGAACACATTGTTAACATTGCTTAATGATGTCCCATACCAGATGATTCAAAGGAGGTGCAGAAATGAGGGCATCACCTGCCAGCCAAATGAGTAAGTGTCTGGCTAATGAGTAGTTAGCCAGTAGTGGGTTTGTTGGTTTTTCTTTGTTTAGATTTGGGGTTTTTTTTCTTCTCCTTCCTTGTTAGGTCTTCCTTAGCTCTGTTGATACCAATTTATTACTTAGTGTAAATGTAGGGAAAAGGAAATGGTTTTACATTTTTCTATTGAATATACAGAAAGATGAGAAAATGCAAATCCAGTAATGGTGCTTTTTCATGCTGTTCCGGTTTTGACTGGGGTAGTTATTTTTCTTCCTAGTAGCTGGTGCAGTGCTGTGTTTTGGCTTTAGTCTGAGAACAATGCTGATAACACACTGATGTTTTGGTTGTTGCTCAGTAGCACTTACGCTGATCAAGGACTTCTCAGTATCTCATGTTCTGTCGGTAAGGAGGGGCACAAAAAACTGGGAGGGAGCAGAGATGGGACACCTGACCCAAACTAGCCAAAGGGGTATTCCATACCGCAGCACATCATGCCCAGTATATGAACTGGGGGGTGTCACCTGGAGGGGACTGATTGCTGCTCCGGTTGGGCTGGGTATTGGTCAGTGGGTGGTGAGCAATTATATTGTGCATCACTGCTGTTTATTGGGTTGTTTTTTCCTTTTCCCCTTTTAGTTTTATATTCTCTCCCCTTGTTACTTCCCATATGACTATTAGTATTATATTATACTTTAGTTATTAAACTGCTCTTGTCTCAACCTGCTGGTTTTACATTCTTTCAGTTCTCTTTTCCATCCTGCCTGGGGGAGCAAGGGAAGAAGAGATGTGGGGATGAGTGAGCAGCTATGTGGTACTATGTTACCTGCGAGTAACCACAACACATTCTTAGTCCTGGTATTTATAATGTTACTTTCTTTTTAAAAATACTGGGTTTGTCTCAAGATTTCTGGACTGAATATTGTTTGGTGTGCTATTCTGTGTCTGCAGAACTCCACCCTGCTCAAGCAGGGCTGCTTACAGCTGGTTGCCCAGGATCATGTCCACACAGCTTTTAAGCATCTCCAGGGATGGAGACGCCAGAGCTTCCGTGGACAGCCCTTGCCTGTGCTCAGTCATCCTCATGGGGAAAAAAAAAATAAAAATCCTGTTTTTCAGATGGCAGCTCCTGTTTCATTTTGTGCCCATTGCCTCTGGTTCTGTGACCTGGCATCACTGAAAAGAGCCTGTGTCAGTCTCTTATGCAACTTCCCTTCAGGTAGTTATAGATGTTAACAGGGTCCTGCCTGTGTCTTGTCTTCTCCAGGCTCAGCAGCCCCAGCTCTCTCAGTCTTTCCTCATGAGAGAGATGCTGAAGCCCTTTAATCATCTTTGTGGCCCTTCATTGGACTCACTCCAGTATGTTTGGAGAAGCACAGAACTGGACACAAGAATCTAATGTGTGGCCTCAACCTGTGCTGACCAGAGGGGAAGGTTCTCCTCTGGTGACCTGCTAGCAATACTTTGCCTAATGCAGACCAGTAGCTTTCTTTGCAGCAAGGACAGAACACTAATTTGGGTTCAGCCTGGTGTCCAAAAGGATCCCCCAAGTCATAGAATCATAGAATAGTTAGGGTTGGAAAGGACCTTAAGATCATCTAGTTCCAACCCCCCTGCCATTGGCAGGGACACCTTACACTAAATCGTATCATCCAAGGCCTCATCCAACCTGGTCTTGAACACTGCAAGGGATGGAGCATTCACAACCTCCCTGGGCAACCTATTCCAGTGCCTCACCACCCTAACAGGAAAGAATTTCCTCCTTATATCCAATCTAAACTTCCCCTGTTTAAGTTTTAACCCATTACCCCTTGTCCTATCACTACAGTCCCTAATGAAGAGTCCCTCCCCAGCATCCCTATAGGCCCCCTTCAGATACTGGAAGGCTGCTATGAGGTCTCCATGCAGTCTTCTCTTCTCCAGGCTGAACACCCCCAACTTCCTCAGCCTGTCTTCATACAGGAGGTGCTCCAGTGCCCTGATCATCCTCGTGGCCCTTCTCTGGACTTGTTCCAACAGTTCCATGTCCTTTTTTATGTTGAGGACACCAGAACTGCACACAGTACTCCAAGTGGGGTCTCACGAGAGCAGAGGGGCCGATCACCTCCTTTGACCTGCTGGGCACGCTCCTTTTGATGCAGCCCAGGATATGGTTGACTTTCTGGGCTGCGAGCACACACTGAAGCTGGCTCATGTTCATTTTCTCATCAACCAGCATCCCCAAGTCCTTCTCTGCAGGGCTGCTCTGAATCTCTTCTCTGCTCAACCTGTAGCTGTGTGTGGGGATGCTCCGACCCAGGTGTAGGAAGTCCTTTATTGTCAAGCTCCTTTCCAGTTGGGTTAGCCCCAGCATATCATAGTATGTGGGGTTGTTCCTTATCAGGTATAGGACTTCACTTCACTTGCTGATCTTCCTGGGGTTCCTGTCCACCAATTTCTCCAGCCTGTCAAGTTTGCGGATGGAAGGATGGCCATTTGGCTTGCCAGACTCCTTCCAGTTCTGTCAGCAACAAACTTTCTGAGGGTACACTGTGTCCCATCATCCAGATCACTAATGAAGTTTCTAAATGGGACTGAATCCAGGATGGGTCCCTGGAGCATGCTGCTGCTTTATGCCACTGGTGACCACCCTCTGGGGCTTGACATTCAGCCAGTTTTCAGTCCATCTCCCTGCTCATCTAGCTCCTGAATCTGCAGCCTGCCTGAGAGGATTTTATGAGATTCAGTATCAGAGTCTTTAACTGAAGACCAAGTAGACACTATCCTCTGCTCTCCCCTCATCTACTTAGCCAGTTATTTCACAGCAGAAGTTACCAAGCTGGTCAAGCATGACTTGACTGGATGAAGCCATGCTGACTACTCCTGATGATTTTCTTGTCCTTGGTGTTTCTGGAAATGGTTTCTAGGATGAGCTGTTTTATTGCCTTCTCAGGATCATGGTGAGGCTGACAGGCCTCTAGTTCCCTGGGTCCTTTGTCTTGCCCTTTTTGAGGATAGCATTTGCTTTCCTCTACAGTCACTTCTCCCAGTTGCCATGATTGATCAAAGATTTTCAAAAATGGTCTTGCAGTGACACCTGCTAGTTCCCCCAGTGCTCATGGGTGTGTCCACTCAGGGCCAGTAGGCATATATATATATATATACAGTTTGCTTAAGTGTTCCCTGACCTTACTCTCATCTTCTGTGCTCCAGCCTTTCCCCTTGCTTTCTGAGATCTGCAACTCCTGAAGGCCAGTCTTGTGAGTAAAGACTGAGGCAGAAGGGGCATTCACCATGTCATACGTAAACCAGGTCTCCTGTCTCACTCGGCAGTTTCCTATCTTCTTTTTGTCATCTCTGTATTTATTGTAGACAATAATGTCTTTGACATCTCTGACCAGATTCAAGTCCACTTGGGCTATACGTTTCCTAGCTTTGTCCCTGGATACTTGGACAATGGTTTTGTATTCCTCCTAGGCTACCTGTCCATACTCCTACCTTCTGTGCGTTTCTGTGCACTTAGGGGAATTTTCTCACAGAAATATTTAAGTGTTTTGTCTTGGCATAAAAAGCATTCCAGTAGTGTCACATAGAGGTGGGGAGTAGTTTCTGGAGGGAAAGAACCATTGTTAGCTTAGTGTTGTAATGTTTCAGTAATTAGAACTAAGACGCTGACGAGTTGTGTAGAAAGTGTTACTGAGGTCTGCACATACAGGAATAGACATCAGGAAAGCAAGTTGAAGAAACTCAGTAGTAAATCTGAACTCTGTCCTTACATGAAAAGTTAGTCACTTGCATCTGCTGTAAACTTTGCCAAGTGAATTCCGTTTCAGAAAATCTTTCAAAGAATGAAATGGAAGCTCTGTATGTACAAATTTCATAAGAAGAATTTCCCTAGAATGATTTATACTGTGATTGACAGTGACTGATTGCAGGCCTTTTTGCTGTGTGACACATTTTTAACTCAAATTAGAATTTCTTGTTAATGTGTTAAACAAATACATGAGATGTTTGGTTGAAAATACCTCTCCAAAAAAATTCCATATGACAAAAATTAACTTGTTACTTCAGAAGATTCCCAGAAATAAAAAGTGATGTATTGGCTATTTATTTAGTGGGTTTATTTCATTTTTCCAGGTACCAAGTGGAAGATGAGTCCTCTCATTTGGATGAAATGCCACTAATGATGTCAGAAGAAGGCTTTGAAAATGATGAGAGTGATTACCATACTCTACCAAGAGCCAGAATTTCGCAGAGAAGCAGAGGCTTAGAGTGGTTTATCTGTGGTGGCTGGAAGTTCCTTTGCACTAGGTTTGTTGCATATCAGTACTCTTTATTAACGTATTAAATTAAGTAAATAGTGACTGTGTAGTATGTGCAAAAGTACACAAAACAAATTTGCTTGTCATGCATCTTTTGATTGCTTTGCCTGTATTTTCCCTGTGAGGACGTTACCAGCTGTTAATAAAACAAAGTTCTGAAGAGCTGCTGCTGTGTGCTTATCCTGTCTCCTTTGCTGACTTGCAGGAAAAAGGGAGGCTTTTAAGAGAGATCATGTACTAAACTTGTAGTAGTCTGAGGTCCATACTATGGTACATAAGCCCAGTCCTCCCTCCTACTCAACGTTATACCAGGATAAAGAGCTTAAAGCTTTCTTTTACTTTTGAGGACATTAATGTGAATGCATTGCATAAGTTGACAGTACATAAACTTTATTGATGTGCTGAAAAGAAAAAGTATATTCATTAACTAATAGTTAATAAGTTCATTAACTAATAATTACCATTTCAACTTTAAAAGGTTAAAGGATACATGTAACTGATGGCCTTGGAGTTAATCTCAGCTGGAATTAGCTCTGGGAATTTGGTTCTTAGAGATTTTGGTTTTTTGTTGGTTTGTGGTTTTTTTTTTTTTTTTTGTGTGTGTGCCAAACTGCTGTATGCAGAATGAATTGCTAGGAAATCTCTAAATACAAGAATTGCTGTTAGGATGATTAAGAATCATGCGTATTTTTATCTTGAATAATAAAATCTGAGATTAGTCAAGTGGAGTGAGTGTTTTCAGTGAACTTAAATGATGAACACTTCTTTTGACAGATGTCTCTTAGAATTGATTTAGGTAAAAGTCTTCACAGGTGTTTTTCATGGCACTTAATAAATCCAAGAAGCCTGATACTGTTGTTTTTACCTAAGCAAAGTTGTATTGATGCACCTTTAGTTTCAAAATAATTTTGTTGTTTACAAAAGCTTTAGCTTTACTATTTGCAGAAAAATAGAATCTGTATTGGTTTCTTTTTTTCTCTAATGAGTTAACAAAAGCTCATGGATTATTCATTTTATTATAGGGAATAATTGTTTGGAAAGCAAACAGAGGAAGGTAGCAAAGTTTACAGAAGCATCATTTGTCTATGTAAATGATTCTTGAGAGCAAAGTTTGTGTTACAGAACTACCATTGTAGTATTTAAAAAAAAAACAACACATTTTTTAAAAATAGTTAGAGAGGCTGTTAAGTCTTTTTGATGTATCTTAGAATTGAGATACCTTTCAGACAAGATACTTCAGTGAGTTCAGCTCTTTAAGTATTAGTGAGTATTAGTTACTATGATTATGTTCCTGTAAGTTTCATGAAAACATGTAGAGCAGTAAAGACTGTACCCTGTAGTTGCCCTGACAAGAGAATTTACAGTGTTTGGATAGAGGCAGGCAATTGCAAGATGAGTTTATGTTGGAACTAATTAACAATAGTAAGAGAATGTCACAAAGTGTCATTAATGCCGAGGATTGCAAAATTTCAAGTTCATTCTGGCTTTTAAAAATTGATAGGTACATTTCAACCTTAAATGGAGCTCAGGCCTAGAAACTTTTAAACTTACTAGATACTATGAATTAAAATACTTGAGCCGTAACTGTGATGGATTGAGATTCAGAAGAGCAAAGAAATTGCATTATGAATTCTTTATTATGCTGCATCTTATACATATTTTACTGCTAATATAGGTGGGTAAAAGAAAAGCCCTCACTATGAAAGAGACCTCAGAGGAATGACTTCTCCTTTGCTGATTTCCACAACTGAGTTTAGGTACAATAGAGAGTCCATTCAATATTGTATTTATACCTAAGGGGCATTTTAGTCACATTAATGTTTTCTGTATCAGAAGATCATAGCAGGTAACTTTTGATTTTCATGGAAAAAAAAAAGGGGGGGTGGGTTGAGGAGTGGGGCGATTACCAGATTCTAGTAGAAGCTTGAAGTTTCAGTAAGATATTAGTAGTCAAAGGATAATCCCACAAGAAAGGTGCAGACATCTGCTTAGAAAATTAGCTGGAAGGAAGGTGAATCCCATGGTATCTTATCTAGCTGGACTGGACCAGTAGATAACAAGTTCAGCTTTGGTAAACAATTCTGAGTATGTAAATACCTGTTGTGGTGATAGGGAGGTTTTTTATGGGCTGAGAGCACCACTGAGACTTTGTTACTGATAAAAAGTCCAGCATGTGCAGTGTTAAGGCACTCTTTTTTATGGTTTCTCATGATAATAAAATTTTATGAATTCTTGCTGGTGCCCACAGAATACTAGAAGTTTTGAAAAGTCTATTTGCAGTTCTTAAAGTTGCCTGTGATTGTGAGGAGGATCGTAAGGAGACCTGTAGGCTACTGTATTGTCATATATGCAGTTATTCTGCTGTGTAGTAGAACAAGTTGCATTGTTTTTTCTGTGGTGTAAAGTATCAGTTTGGGGTAGAATTGATGTCTTCACGCTGGGAGAAGAACATGTGAGAAAAGAGTCTTCATGTGTGTTGATGGTGGATTATATGTGTCATGCAAACAACTGAAAGTTATTTCCAGAAAGAAAATTGCATTCTCTTAAGTGCAGTATGAGATTAAATACAGCATAGCAGTCTAAAACCTGCTCAGTTCAACAGAACTTAAAATTTCTCCCAGATTTCATGGAAATTAGCGTCTTGTACCTTAGACTGGGTGAGGCTGACATTTCAACTTTTACACACAGAATTTCCTTTTGTGCTTTAAACCAAATTGTAAATTTTTCAAAGCTGTGACAGAAAGATGAACTGGAGCTGAACTCGGAGGGGCCCTGAGTTTTTTTTTTTTGTTTTTTTTTGATTCTCTGTGAAAGTCTCGTGTTTGTGTTCAAAATCACTTTTTTTTTTTTTTTTGTTGCAAACAAGTAAACCCCCACCCCCAATACCCAGTATTCTGGGGGGAGGGTGAAAGGGAGGGTTTGGTTTTGTTTTTTTTTTTTCTGTCTTGCAGTTAGGATTAATGTCATTTTTGCAAGAGGAAGTTTTCCATCTCTTACTTTGCAGCTTTAGAATTTTATATTCTATAGAGTTTTGTTGCTACATCACAAACTGTTTTTCAACTCTTCAGTTGAAAAAGTTTCTCCCTTTTGTCAGGAGAAAATATGGAAGGTTCGACAATTCACTGTACGTTAAAACTGATCTTGTAAAAATTCTTCCGTTTTTAACTGAAATAGAATAGTGTGAACTGTATTTGCAAATCTGTAGCTCTTTAAATGGTTTTTACATTTGCAAGAAAAAAATCGTAATTAAATCAAATGTTGTCTTTGATTTTGAGCAAACTGAAAGCTTAATTCAACCAGTATAACTTTTAACTTCAGAAACTGCTTATTTCTTGCTTTCGTAGCACAGTTAAAAACTTTCTGATATAGCAGTTGTTTTGTGGCTGTAATCATTTCCCCTTTAACTTACAAATTCTCTTCAAGCTTGTGAAATTATAATGCACATAGATCAATACTCTGGAGTTCTTTGGGCTAGATTGATTTCTTTCTCATGAGATTTACATTCCACTTGTTATCAAAAAACACTTTGTCCCTATGAAAATGGTGCCATTGAATGGCATTTCCATATGAAGTGAAGGGGATATCAAATGCTCGGATTAATTTGGGCTCTAAGATGGCCTGTACGCTTTCAATTAATCTGTAACGCATTTGTTATGCAGAAGCATGGGAAAATGCTGATCTTTTAAGAATGACATGACCACTGTGTTGCTTTTGGCCTGATTACTGAAGCTACCTGTTGAGTACAATAATTACAGTATGTTTTCTTTGCAGAACTAGTTTCTGCTACTTAAAACCTAATAAGGAAAAGCTGACCCTTGCAGACAATATAGAGCTTTTGTATTATCTTTCCATTCTGATGAAAATGGTGTTTTGTGAAAGATACTGGCAGTTAAGCTTGTAGGATAAAAGTAATGAAAAGAGAAAATTAAAAAAGCCTTTATTATTAGAGCTGCAGAGTCAGTTGAGACTTTTACTTTAGCTTTTGACTTGGAGAGATATGCTCTATTTATGAAAAAGTTAAGGGTTCTTATTTAACAATTACTACTTTTTTTTTCATCAGTTACTAACACAGACTGTGGTTATTGTTCTTTAAAATAAAAAAAGTACATTAGGAAGCAGGTAATGCAGGAATGGAAAAAAGCCATTTAATAAATATATCTTAAACATCTTTATTTTATTTCTTAATATATGCAGCCTGTTCTATTTATATAGGCAATATGTCTTATAGCTAGTTTAAAAAAAAGCTTCCTGTACATGTGTTGAATTTTTTTTAGGCAAGAACATTTGAAATGCTTTAATGAATAAATGTCTGGGATTTTTTTGTTTTGGTTTTGTTGTTGGTTTGGTTTTGATTGCTTTGTTTGTTTTGTTTTTTTTTGTTTGTTTGTTTTTTAATCCATAGCATAAGCTGTGGTTTTACATTAAATATTTCAGTAAAATCCAAAGTGTGCTTTCATCAGGTTACATCTTACATTCATCTTTACGTTATTTGCATCTTGGAGAGTGCTATTCTGATTTATCTCCCAATGTTTGTTTCACACAAACTTAGTGGGTACAAAAAGCCCTTGCACAAAAATAGTTTCTGTATTGGGGAATCTGAGAACAGATGAATTATCTGTTGGGTTTTGATAATGAGTTTCAAAAATACCAGGTAGACTTCATTGTTCTTAAAAATCTGAATTAATGTAGATTGATCAGAATTTTAAGACCAGCATCTCCACCACTTATTCTTTCTGTGATATAACTGATTACTGCTGAGACTTTAAATGGCAGAATCTAACTGGGTTTTATGCTTTTAAGGTTGTAAAACTCATATGAAGCATTACAATACTGAGTTGGGCATAACCTGTAATATTTCTATAATCTGGGATTTTCTTGAGTGTTGTTAGCTCTGCATCAGTCAAATCCCTTTTATCAAAGGTATCACTCTTGTTTCCCAGTCAGACATCATTCTTGTGTCTGTACTGCTTGGCATTTACTAAACTAGTGGTCATTGTGGCATCTGTTTCAGCTTCTCTGTTGATCTATAATGGAAAAGGTAGTTTCAAAGGGGAAACTGTGGCAAGGAAGGCAGTATAATTCAGTTGCTTTAGTCAAATGTTTAATTTTAGCAATAGAAAAATCCTTGGTGTCTGAAGAAATTATTTTACAGAAGAGACTGCCTAGTCAAATGTTCAGCCTGTTTGCTTAATTCAGTTTTAGAATTTAAACTGTAATACGAAATTTCAAAGGCTGTAAGGAAATTTCTGTCTATGGGCTTGGAGACAGAAGCTGTCATGCTTGTTCACTTTCCCAAGGAAAAAAATTATTTTCCTTGGAACTTTTTTGCTATATATATGTCTTGATACTTCTCACTATACAGCTAAGCTGTCTCTTCCATTTGTACTGTCCTTTCTGCACCTCTTCCCTAGAAACTAATATGTTTAAAACTTTAATATTGTGAGCAGTTTTATCAAGTGTAAATCTGATCAGGTGCCGAGTGGAATTGTTCAACCTTCTTCTGCAAGCATGTAGCCTGCCTTGTTTCAACTATTTTTATGGTCTTTCAGATTTTAAAGGTCAGGGGTAGATCTAACTGGAAATAGTTCCCTTTTTTATTCTGCATTAGTTTACAGCTGAATCAGTTTATGGGCCCAGTTTACCTGTGAAGTTGCATGAGTAGTGGCAGCACAAGAGAAAGGGCAAGAATCCACAACTTTGTTATGGGAGGGGGATGGCACTAGCCATTTCAGCAGCAGCAGCAGGATAGGTTCACAGCCATTAAACTGATTGTGGAACCATTTGTGGCATGCAAAGACTGCTGTTCATTTTGCTTTAAAGACAAATTCAAGTAATAGTCAAGATAACTTGATTTTTCAGACCTGTCTGTTACTAAATAACAGGGCTGAATTTTGAATGTCGAGTGAACAGTTACAATTTTTACAACAGAATAGTTCTTTATCACTATTAGAAAGGAGCAAAATTACTGAATGGGCTTACATTCATAACAAAACCAAAATGCGTGTTTACATGGAATCATACCAAATTGATGTCCATCCCATAGTGGAGCTTCCGGGAGGAAATCTTACGAATCCAGCATTAAAAATGAAGTGTTTTAAATGTCAGCTTGTGAATACTGGGATAGTGTCATTTCCGTAACAAAGTGAATGCTGCTGTGATTTTACTGTCGCATAATTTCTAGTTTTCTTTAAAAGAGCCCATAACTTTGAATTCCATTTGGTCTTTGGCTGAATTAGTTTGTAATAGGCCTGGGATAACGTAGGCTACAGGCAGGAATATTTTAAGTAGGACTGTGGTGGTGTAAGCTATCAGTCTTTATGCCCTGCGTATTTGTGTGTACCATAATTCTGTAGCTGCAGAAGACCAGAATAGGAAAGGACCTTAAGAGGTTGCCAGGTCGATTCCTTGCCTGTACAGGATGAATTACACCCATCACTTACGTCAGATCTCACCAGATCTTACAGACCTGCAGTAGGAGCAATTCTAGCTCTCCCTAAGTGTTTCTTTCCAACCTAGTCTCTGGAACATTTATTGTCTGTGTCCTGTCCAGTCCTCTGCCCCCTAGCTTTAATTGCCACATCCTGTCCAGTCCTCTGCCACCTAGCTTTAATTGCCACAGTTGAAGTCCGTCATTACTTAATCATGGTGGACCTGGAGAATAATTGTCCTTTTCCTCTTTGAAGGTGTTACATACTTGAAACTGTATTAGGTCCACATCCAGCCTTCTGTGAACAGCTCTATTTTGGTGTATCTATTAGACAAGCCTTCCGTGTGCTCTGTACCTGTAATTGTTGCTCTTGTGCACGGTCTTTGTTTTCCCAATAGACTTGTTTGTTGAAATTTGGTATTCAAATGGTATTGTAAGCCAACTGAGATCTTGCTAGCACTGGCTTGAGAAAAACAGATACACTCATGACTTGCTAGCAGTGTGCCTGTCCACGCTGACCAGATGTAAGCCTCTTTTTCCTTTTTTTTCCACATGTTTATCATTCTGCAGTAACTGAGTCCTCCTCTTTTGAGATGCCTCTGCTAACTTTTTCAGTTCTGTTTTTGTATAGTTGATTATTTCTCTGTAAGTGTCCTGTATTGCACTTCTGCCTGTTGAACTGCATTCTGTCTCTTCAAGGTAGCCTTTCCAATCTGTAAATACAGGTTTGAATTTTCATCTCGTTGCATGTACTCGTGTCTCTTCTGGCTTTTTATTGTCTGAAAAATTAAATACTTGATAATCAGTTACACAGTACTAGTTTAAGCTTTGCAGAACTTCACAGGAATTATTTTGGGTTTATTACAAGCTACTCTGCATTTATGATATTTCCAACTTCATCACTTCTGACACTCTGTTCCTTCCCTTAGAGATATTTTGAGAGATAAGTTTCATTAGAGACACAGAATCATAGAATGATTTGGGTTGGAAGGGGCCTTTAAAGATTGTCAAATCCAACCACCCCAGCCATGGGCAGAGACATCATTAGAGCAGTGTGCTCAAAGCTCCAGGAGTCAAGAGAGAACATGTACTCTCAAGCAGTAGTGCTTTCTCAAAGGGAAATTATTTCCATTTTAGAGGTTGCTCTTGACATGTTAATACTGACAACTTTGTTTTCTTTCAGGTGAGCCTGTAGGTGTAAACCTACATACAAATAGGTTTACTACAGAGAAACTGTGGGAAACTGTGCTGAGGTGACTGTATCGGAATTTTCCCTTTCTCAGCAAACCCCTTTCTGTTGGTTTAAATACAGTTTACAAGAGCTGCTTAGTTATTATTTTTTTATTTCTGCTTCAAAAATGTTGTCAGTATATTCCAAAACCTCACTAGAAAACGCTTGTCATTTTTCTTCACTTTCAACTTCAGCTGCTGATGTAGTTGAAATCCACTGTGACCAACTAGGTTTGTGCTTCGGCTGCAGTAGGTGCTCACTGAAGGCTTGTCTGCTTAGTCTTCCTGACTTACTTTTCTAAAGCAGACTCCCAACATGATGAGAGCATCTTGCCCCAATATTAAAAAATGTAGAGAAATTCTCCTTTAACCTACAGAGTTGTAAAACAAGTGTATGGCAGACCTGCTCTTCTTTCCAAACAATCTGTACTTCACCTGCATTAGTAATCCACCCCTGTGGATAGTCCTAGCAATTCTTAGGCTGATTATATTATGTGAGTTGAGTCACATCCAGATTATTTCTTGGTTTATTCTTTTTAGTAAGTAGTCTGCTGAGCCTCAGTAGCATTCTGTTTGCCAGCCTTTTGTTCCTCCAACTCGTCTCATCATTCTCGTGTCCTTGTCCAAATTGCAGTTGTTGGAAGGTGGCTGTGACCTCTTCCTGTCTCATTGCTCATTGTTTAAACCCTGTTGAGTAGATTTGTCAGCTGGTTAGGCAGGGATGCACTTTCATTCTCCTATGAGCTGAAGTTCACCAGTGCAGGTGATCTGCATTTACATAGGTTTGGGTTGGGATTTTTTTGGTTGAAAACATTTGACAGCATGGCATTAGGCATGCTTCCCTGTTATGTCTGCTACACAGGCAGTCTTACAGGGAAAACCAGGAATTACAAATTATGTGGTAATAGTATACAAAGCTGTTGAAATGTTTCTGACTTTATTTAACAGAAGCCTTCTTTCCTCTTCAGTCGTAGGCATAATTGAGTTTCAGTTACACAAAATAAAGGCTATAACCAAAGGACTGTAAGGTATGAGGGATGAGTTAATTACTTAACTTGAAGAGAATTTAGTCACTGCTAATGCAGACTTTTATTAAGTAGAATGTTTCGAACCTGTGTCAGGGCAGGGTGCAGTAAAATTTGTAATTATTTTGTTAGGATTTCCTGTAAAGAATGTGCAAGTCTTTATGTGTGTATATGTCTGAATGAGTTGAGTACTGTGTAATTGCCCTAAATATTACAAGTCGACATCATGCTTGCTTATTTAGATACAGTCCAAAGTTTTAAGCCTGTTTTTCTTAGGTATTTGCCTTGGGGGTTCCAGGTTGGAAACAGTAGTTGCATATAGTAAATTTTTAGTTTTAAAGTAAACATTTGTTTTTTCTTTTCAGTTGTGCTGATTGGCTCATAAACCTTTGCCGAAGAAAGAAAGAGCTAAAGGCTCGCACAGTGTGGCTTGGGTGTCCTGAAAAGTGTGAAGAAAAATATCCCAAAAATGCCATAAAAAATCAGAAATACAACATCTTTACCTTTATACCTGGGGTAAGGCTCGTAACCATTTTTTGTTGTGGGCTGATGTATGTTCTGTAATGTATTTTTTGACAGTGCTGCAAAAAGATGGTTTTATTTGCCTGGATTCTTCTTTTTCTTTTAAAATTTACCTTGATGTCGTCAATTAAAATTGACAGTTGAGAGCAAGGCTTCTATTTACTAAATTGTTTTGTTTTCAAAGGGATATTCACTAAAGAAGTGCAGTGTGTATGATTGAATAGTTGGAATTCAGTGAAGCTTTAGAAATTTGAGATGGGTTTCTGTGCACTTTTCATGATTTGTAATCTTTTGAAAAAAGAAGCATTCTACGCAGTCAGTTGTGTATGAAGCATTTTGAAATAAATAAACAGTTGGAAATTGCAGTGTATTCCCATGGATATTTTCTCATAGTCCCTGGCATTGAAAGCATAATAAATATTCTGAAGCAGGCAACTCCTTAAAAGACAGAAACACACCCACAACAAGTAAGGCCTAGTTTACTAAGCTAATGCTTTTTAGAGTTGTATTTCTCACTGCAGTTTTAAAAATAGTGATTTCTTTTTGGTTTTGAAGCTTCAGTAGTTAAAACCTAAAAATGTATGCTGCTGTGGTATAATAAATTTTACTAAAATGCTTTTATTCATACTTTTACTGATACTGTCCAAGAGTCCTGTGTTATGTTGCAAAAACTTGACTGGCTTCCAGATTTGAATACAGACATGCTTTGTCTTAAATTTTTTATTTAAGTGATTATGCATATTTATAAGAGTATTGATTCTATTCTTCTGGCTCTTTGGTCCAATGACTGACAGGTGCTTTCTAATACATTTCTTTATCAAGGCAAAAAAAATTAATGGCTTTGTAATTAAGACTGATCTTCTGTCAAAGAAATAAAATGTCACTTTTCACAGGCAGATAAAATATTCTCATCTGTATTGAGCAAAGTAAATGTTTTCTTCCAAAGTTTAAATTATTAAATATACTGAAATTAGTTAAGCCATATATGATTTCCTAAAGGTCACAAAATTCATTAAGCATATAGTAAGCCATTGATTATTGTGACTGGAAATCTGCAGTGTAGATTACAAATCCTAAACTAGATTCATGTTGCCTATGGGGATCAGTCATAGCTTGCAAATACCTGTTGAGAGGGAGAATGTTTGTTCTTTTTTGATCTTTTGAAAATCTTGGTTTTTATGGTATGGGCAGAATCAGACTTTTGGTGGAGGTAGTTGGAAGCTCAGTAGTAACTTCAAAATGAAGTGAGATTCTAAATGTAAAGCCCAGTAGCTGGTGAAAATAAAATAGTTGCAAGTTTTAATTTTAGACATAAATTAACACTTTTGATTGATTATAAATACTGTGTAGCAGTTTTTTTAATGCGGTTCTGCTAGGAATAATTTGTAGGGAGCATAGCTGTATTCATTCCACACCCATAGACATAACTAAGTTGTAAATATTGAGTCTAATGGTTTACCATGGTTGAAATTTTCATCATGTGAAGCTTTGTCTCTGCTTAAATTGTTGGTTTTTTTGTTTTTCTTTTTAACATTGCCCCTGGCTGTGGATAATATTCAGCAATGTCATATCAAAATACAAGTTTAAAATAATGTTTAGATCAACAGAATTGTACTTACTGGCTAAAAGAGCTGTAGTATTTCCAAAATAAAATCTGATTTCCTAACATTTATGTAAAATGCTTACTGCTTCTACCTTTACACAGTTTGTTCAGTTTCCATTTACTATTTCTTAGACATCTTGGTATAGCTGCTTAGGACTTCTGTGTAAATTTCCATAAAGAATATCTTTTGTGATGGGCTTCTTCTTAAGATTTCAAATTTTTTTCCTCATCCTGCTGGAGGTGCTATATTAATCTGCCTTACTAAAGAAATATATCAAGTCTTTGAAGATTCAAAATTCTATAAAATGAATAATATTCTTAAAATTGAAATTATAACTAAAGCAGTGTTGAGAGCGTGCTCTTACTGAAGTACTGCTTTTAATTACCAAAAGAATCTCTGCATCTGTCGTTCCTTTGGAATATTGCACACTGTATTCTGTGATGAGGTTATGGTGTCTTCACTTAAAACTTGGACAGTTATCTTGGAGCTAAACCCAAACCTTTGATTTATTAATAAACATATTTTATGTGCCAATATTTATTTCAAACTAATCTTTTGAGAAATTTAATACTAAGCATTTCTTCTAAATTATCTCAAAACCCCCATGTTATTTTGTTACCTTTTTTTTTTTTTGTAGTTTAAACTTTGCTTTTGTAAAGTTTGTATTCCTATGGAAACTGAATGCTACTGCCTTACTCTCAGATTTCCTTATGATAGCCATTTGGAAAGACAGCATTGTCACTTCCTCTTACTGGATCTTTTCTGTACCATTTGTTTTTTTTTCCTAAGCGACATTTATTCTTGACCAGTGAGTAGTCCCACTGTTTTTAATAACAGTGGGAAATGGTAATTTTGAAGGAGTTAGTCTGACTTGATGTTAGCTTTTATCCCTCTGAGAACCAGAGGACTTCAGAAAGAAGGCAGATGAGCTGTAGAGCTTCCACCCCTGCAAGAGGAGAAATTTCAATTGCTGTGTTTAGGATAGAGAACGCTGAGGGAAGGTGGTGCATGAAAGCAACAAGGAGTTCAGAGATGCAGAGCATCATGGTGTAGCCTAGTCAATTTTTGATGGTCTCTAGAAGTTCAAATAATATAGACTAGGATAATATTTTTGTAAACAGTTTCTGTTCACTTGATGACAATGATTTTTTTTTTTAATTATTATTTAAGGCTGGGATATGAAATTTTTAGGACAAAAGGACATCATTAGCCAGATAAAACAGCATTTAAATATTGGTACTTAAGGAAAAAAATAAGATATACTTTTTGTGCTGTATTTTCAGGAAGAATTTTTTTTTCTTTGCACAGTGATCTTGATACATATTTAATATTCATAAAGATTGAGTTCACATAGTCCAGTTTTCAAAAAATCTAAAAAAAATTAGCAAACTGCTTCTTCAGAGTGAAGAAGCATTAGCATAAAATAATTTTTCCAGCCGAAAAAGCAGTATAATATTAAAAATACCTTGTAGTGCATTTAGTTTGATATACAGCACATTATGCTATATAATATTATCATAGTACCATATATGCCATGTAATGATTTTATATCTACTATCCTGAAAAAGTGAATTTTGTGTGCATTATGTGTGCAAATTTTAAGGCATTTATCTATTTTGTATTTTTTTTCATTTTAGGTTTTATATGAACAGTTCAAGTTTTTCTTGAATCTTTATTTTCTCGTCGTGTCCTGCTCACAGTTTGTCCCAGCATTGAAAATAGGCTACCTGTACACATACTGGGCTCCTCTGGTAAACAGAAAAATACTATTAACTAGAAGTTGTAACTTCAGATGAAAAGTTTGTGTATACATACATTTCATAATTTTGCAACTGGTAAACTATAGTGATTAAAGTATGTAACAGAAGTAAAATCCTTCCTTGAAATTATGGTATTTTACAGCAGATACTCCAGAAGTTGTTGTTGATAGCTCTCCCTTCCACCTGCCTGCCATGCTCCTGCCCCACAGGCTGGGTACCGGTTTTTGTTGACTGGCTAAGTCTGAGTGTGCAGTGCTCCTTTCTGGCTGCTGGTCACTTGAGAGGTTTAAAAAAACAAACCAAATACCATCCAGCTAATAGAGAACCATATTTAGTAACATAGGTAATTTGTGTGTTACTTTAAGTTTCTTGTTATTTGCTTGCTTCTTTATGTTTTCAGGCTAGAATAGAATTGAAAGCATAATGTTTTTGCATTTCTTCTGTATCAGTTTTGATCATGTCCTTTTTTCACAAAAACTGAGATAAAATATTTAAGCCACGGGTAAAGCAGGAGAAAATAGCATCTTGAAAATAAGGTATTTATTAAACATGTTTTTTTCCTAATCAATTGCCCTGCCAGTTGCAGTGATTTCCTTTCAGTGTGTCTTATTATTGAGCCCTCTGCAGTATTTTCTTGGGAAACTGTTCAAACCAGTTGCTTCCGACTCAGGTTTCCTAAGGTTTGAAAATTGTCTTCTCTTTGGAAGAGGCCCTTTTGGTAGTCTGCCAGCTATATTCCCATGATTTGGAATTCTTTTCTTGTTTGTAACCAGATCATTACCTTCTCTTTAATCTTCCTTCTGGCTTCTCCACACCAGGTTTAAAAGCAAGGCAGGAAGAACAAATGCTTTATTTTCTAAATTTATTTAAAAAAGGTATTTTCCAGTCACATTTATTCTCAGTGGTATTCAAACGGGACAGTGACATGCTGACTGCTTGAGTAAAGGTCATTCTTTTACAAGTCAATAGAGTAAATATTCTGGATTGATTTCATTGTTTTAATTGTTGCAACATGTGTCCTTTTAAGTATGGATAAATGGAGAGACTGTCCTGGAGGTTCTTCACACCTCTGTTTCCAGACAACTTTTGGCTTCTGGTGCAACAAAATAACACTTCCAAGACAGAAAGCTTGTTCAACAGTGGGATTTGAAATGGATATTTGCAAAGGTCTTTGTTACTGACACAGTAAGAAAAGCTGGAAGTCAGCTGTGTTTGGAAGCTGGTCTCTTCACAGTCAAGTTTTGTGTACAGCTCTATACGCTAGTGGGGTAGTAAGGATAAAAATCACTTAGCATTTCAGCCTGTCTTATCCCTGCACAAAGAAGGGAGAAAATACTGTAGTTTGCAAATAATCAGTTCTATACAGATGTATTTATCTTATTCAAGGATATTTTGAATTATTTTTCCGAGTTTTCACATACAGCTTGAAAATACATCTTGTTAAGTGCTAGTGCTTTTTTGCTAAACAACTCACTTGTTTCTTGAATAGCTTTTTTTTACTAATGATTAGCCTCCAGATAAAGAGGTTAATTGGATATTGTGTAAGGCTCAGTACGTATGATAAAAATATGAAATATTTGACTTGGACCAGTTGGGCTGTCTTTGCTTAAGAGATAAGTTTGGTTTTCTTTGAAGAGCATCTAACTGCTGATAAATTTTCATAATAATCGAGAGTAGTTTGTTGTGGTGTTTTTTTTTGGGGGGGGGGGTAGGGGGCTTGTTTTTTGTTTTGTTGTGGGTTTTTTTTTCATTTTCTATTTGGTGACACAGTTGTTTGGTTTTTTGTTTTTTTTTGTTTGTTTTGTTTGGGGGTTGATTTGTTTGTGTTGGAGTTTTTTGTTGTGCTTGGTTTTTACTTCAACAGTTTTTACAACAAACAGCATAATATGCTTACATCAAGTGCTGGAGTTCTTAAACAGGACTTTATTTTACTGGTTTGCTGTTGTTTGCACAGTAGGGAATGGACTTCTCATTTTGAGTCCAACATACAAAGGATGTAAAGCATACAAGTTTGTAGGCTATATGCTAAAGATGCTTAACTGCTTACAGTTAAAGATGACAGGGTGTTTTTTTTTGTAAGATTGGCTGCACAATGTCAGCTTCCCTTTGGAAGAGTATCAAGTTCCTTTGAGCAAATGAGGAAAAGGGAAATGTAGTGAGTTGTTCCTCGTAGTCACAGTCAGCTGTACTGGGCTGCCAGGCAAGATGTGGTGACCACTACAAGAAATTCTTGCAATTAACACCGTGCATTCTGTGCTTAGATTACTGTCTAGTTAATGAGATAAATGTTTTATATTTTTATCATGCATACTGAGCCTTACCCAGTACCCAATTAATCTTTTTTTTTACCTGGAGGCTAATCATGTGCAAATGGCAGGTATGTTTGAAGGTGCTTCAGGAGTGCTTTTTTTGATGCTGCTAAAATACCTGTTCTTCCAAGGCTTGTGAAAATGCTGCTGCCAGAAACGGGCAAAACCCTCCTGCTCATTCAGTTATGCCCTAAGAGTGAAAATTAATGTATTTTGCAAAGGTACTTTTTTTGTTCTATGTAGATCTTATGTAAGTGTTCTATGTAGATCTTATGTAATTGTTGTAGCTAATGTAAACCTGAACAAATAGGAGGTGTTTAAGGTTTCAAGAGAGTAAGCTTTGGAATTTTGGGCTGGAACTGCAAAATAGCCCTTGCTATTGAAAATATGAATTTTAGTCAAAACTCTTTTAGGAGTACTCTACACCTTCACTTCTTTCTTAAGAGTTTAGCGGAAGGTTGGCAATCTGTTGGACTTCTGCAAGAAAAGTGTAATGATAGAAATGATCTCCTGTAGAAAGAATGTATAGGTGGGTGTCTGAAGCTAGGTAGGTATTCTAGAATCTTATCTGTTGGAGGAATTGTGAATATTTGAATTTTTAGCCGTCTTACTTATAAGATACCTTTATTGTTGAAAATTTGACTTCCCTTCACTGTTGGAGACAGAATGAGCACTTGCATTTGAGAAATCAGAAGACCGTATCTGAAGAGAGGTGTAGGAAGGGAAAGGGGAAACTCTTAGGTGCTTATCCCTGAACTGTTCTGTATTTTTAGCTTACCATCTTTTAAGGCCAGAGACCGTATTAACTGCATGTAGCACCCTGCTAATCCAGCAGAAGCTACAGTGGCAGCAATGAAAGTAGCAGCCAAAACATTTAGATACTTAGTTCTTGCGAGCAAGCCTCCTTTTTCTTTGTGAATATTTGTGATCTACTGGTAAATAAGTATATTTAAGATGCCAAAATTACTTAAAGTAGCCATCAGTTTACCTTTTAATTTCTGTCTGTTAGGAATAAGGCAGTGACCTTAATGTTAGAATTTAAGACTTAAATGTTTTTGGTAAAGGCTGAAAATTTGTGGAAGATATACGTTTACTGAGCTATAAAATCTGTCTTTAGTTCATCCAAAGCATTTTAAATTTTACATTTCAAATTGTATCTAAATTATGCATCTTTGGGGATGTAGTTATTCTAATTATAACTTCTAATATAAGTTCTATGAGTTACTTTAATTATAACTGTATTTCAAGTTTAACAGATTGAAGAAAACACCAAAATCCAAATTAAGAAAAAAAAATTAATTCTAAGTGCATGTTCTTACTCTGTGTATTGTTTCTACTTGTGTATTTCTATTCTAGCAATTTCGAGAAATCTGAATTGCATAATTATATCTTTAACAGGGATTTGTTTTGACAGTCACAGTGGTACGGGAAGCTGTTGATGAATTTCGACGTTACAAGAGAGACAAGGAAATGAACTCACAGTTATATAGCAAGCTGACAGTACGAGGTTAGCAAAACCATTTGTATAAATACTTAAATATTTCATCTTATATATACATTTAAGACTTTCAGTTCCAAAAAATAACCAGGAGTCTCGAGCTGCACTATTCAGAATGAAACTGATACTGAGCTAAAGTGCCTGATTTCCCTCAGAAAAATATGGCTGTTAAACATGACCCGTTTATGAAGTGTTGTAAATCCTTTTTTTTTTTTTAATAAAGGAAAGGTGTATGTATATCATTATAGATATATTTTTTAAGCATTCTGCTGTTTAGTACCATTACATCAAAGTGCAGTTCTCCTCTGAAATTGATACCTGAAAGTAACTCAGCAACATTGTCAGCTACGTATCAAGTGTAAATAGGAAATAAGGGATCAGTAACTAAGAAGTACAATCTAATTAAAATTCACTAGAGCCTTTCAAACTTGGTGGGTGTATTTGTGTTTAAGAAAAGGGCGATGTATTGTGAGTCAACTTCAGTGCCAAAAATATTGATTGTAATTTTGCATATAATTTGAAATCTATATAATCATGCAGTAGGAACAACTATTTTTCTTTCCAGAAAGTAATAAAAGGAGAGGTCAGTTATGCCTTTTTTTAGCATCAAAACTTTTAAGTTTTTCACAAACTTTCAAGGAAATGAAGCACTTCAGCTGTGAAATGACGATCAAATTTGTTAGGATATTGTAAATTGTAAATGTGAGCATAAGAGAAAAACTGTGCGCCCCTCCAGTTTCATGTTGTTTAGCATATTTTGCTGTTTAATTTCAGAACAGAATGCTACATAGATTATTCATTATTTTTTGGCATCTTTCTATTATCACGTCTAATGAATAACCTTAAAAAACAACATGACCTTGCTATTACACTCAAAAGTTATTTTGCTACAATATCCTAGGAAGTATATGTTAAGGATTTTCCTTGGCAAAAAAGTCCTAGAAAATGGGAAGCTGTTATGGAATGTGAGATTGTGTCTGAAGCATAGAGAGTATATGGCATACATTGTGTCAAGTATAAATTCTGTTTACCATTCCCAACATAAATTTCATGGCACTTGATGATCTTGAGGTCCTTTCCAGCCCAAACTATTCTATGATTCTATTCTATGATTCTATGATCTTTACAGTCTTTAATACGGTCCATAAAGAAATGGACTTTTAATGGCTTTTCTTTCAAATTTTTAATTTAACCCACTAGTTGGTTTATTCAGTTTTTTAAAATCTGTTATGGTAGGCTATTTAACACTCATCTTTGAAACAGATAGTACAATCCTACCCCATACAGTAGTAGTGTTAGTAATCTAGAATTCTTAGTTCTGGAAACACATACATAGCTTATTGTTACCGGTGTGATGTAAGTGTCAAGACTGATATTTGCTGTTTAAAGACCTAAGTTGGGTGCCTTTTGCTTCTTTTTTCACTTGTTCAGAGTCAGTATTGGAGTTTCTGGTGAATTGTTAGGCATTTAAATAGAAGTTTTTGAATCCTCACATCTTCTTTCCCAATTCATGAAATATTTTGTGAGGTTATGTGTGTTTGAGAAACTTTTCATTTTGTAGCTTCTCCTAGAAATAAGGAAGTCGTCAAAGTTCAATTTGGTCACTTTGATAGAGCCATTTTCTAGATACAGAACAGAGAATTAAAAATAGGTATAAAATAGCTATACCCATATAGGTATAGCTTTATAGGTAAAGCCCCATGGTTTTATTGGGAACTGAAAGTTAGAGAGCTTTAGAGATGCCCTCTTTTTTAAAGAATGTCAGCTTTTACCTACAAATGTGTGTGTCTGTTTCAGCTTACAGTTTTTGGTGTCAGTGCCATAATGAATTAATACTTGGTTTTTGTTTTGTTTTGTGACTTTTTTTGTTTGCTCTCTTTTTTGATGACAGTGATATTCTACAGAAGTAAAGATACAAGATCTCTGCTTACAGTGAACTCTGAATCCCATTTTTACGGTGGTGTGATTGATGAGCTAACATTTTGAGCTGCGGCCTATTCTAAGAATGAAAACGGTATTGCAGTCCCCCTCAAAATTAAGCTGTACTAAGCATTGCCACAAACATATAGAAAGTAATGAACAGATGACAAATTGCACCTTTTTCATAACACAGGGTTCTTTCATATTAAGGCATTCTGAAAGTGAAAGGCATCTTTTTGAGGCAAAAAATGGTACCTTCTGCTGTGGTAAAATAATTAAAATCATGATAAAAATAATCATCATAAAAATAACAAAATTCATCATAAAATCAGGCCAAGTTTTTTACAGGTTTTGAGAAGGATTTAGTTATTTTTGCAAATTAATAAAGTCAAATACCACACTTCTGTAAACTATTTTTATAAATAACTTCCATTATAATACACCTAATTTTTAATATTGGCAGTACTTTTCAAGTGGAAAAAACTCAGGTTTACTATACTAACCTACAGGCTAATGGTTTGGAGAAAGAAGGCTTTGTTACTTGTGAATGAACAAACTTGATACTGATTTAATTAAAAACCTGAAAATCGATGCCACTGTTAAGAGTCACTTTTCAGAGTGGAACTGCACTTTCTACTACTCTAGCATCTTTCTTTTCCCTAGTGATTTTATGACTTGTGTAGATTTTACAGTCTTTTCCATGGAATAGGTATTTTTCCCATCTCAAAGATGGAGAAACTGACATAGAGAGGTTAAGCAGTGTAACTTTGCTCAAATTGGACAGTAGGAAAACTTAATGTTAGCAAGGTTCAGTGTTACCCTTGGTTTAATTGTACCATTCATGGAAGATAAAAATGAGAATTTAATAATTTCTAGTGAATTGTTTTGCAAAATTGTTTGTTTACTAAAGGGAATTGAACGTATTCATAGCAAGAGAAGCTACTGGGGTTTGAATTGTGATTAATTACATGTGTGAAGATAGCATGGTAAGTTGATTTGTAACTTAAAATCTTTTTATACAGTGTTGCAATAGGTTAAAATCAGGAAGTCTTTGACTACCTAGCAGTATTGATTTTCTGTGGGGTCATTCTTAGCCTCAGGAACCTCTAAATGGGCAAAACATGAATGCTGTCTTATGACCTGCATTTTGGTAGCGAAAGAAGTACCAGCTTCTTGAAGATGGTGGATTTACGTCAGTGAATCTTGAAGACTTAGAATTTATTTTTAGTAATTCAAGACCTTGAATAATAAGTATTTGTTCTAATCAAGAAGTTGTCTTTTTTTTTTCTTTTTTTTTTTTTGTTTTGTTTTGGAAGGGGAGGGTGGATGTTGTTTTTGGTTTTTGGTTTTTGGTTTTTGTTTTTTTTTTTTTTTTCCCCTAATAATGAGCTGCTCTGAGCAAGGAAACCAAGGGAGAATGGGAAATTTGTTTTTAAGTGTTACTTAATTATACTTAGGCAGCAACGGCCAGCTTAATGTCCATAGACTGTTTGATCCATGGGAAAGCTCAGTCTTCAGTTATCCCGTGGTGAATTTTCTAGGTGTAACTGCATTTGTCAAGAATGTGCACCTGCTACATGTGCAGTTTGAATGGTTTTTACTCTTTCAAGCCTTTGTGGCAGGTGATGAAATGTGCAAATCGGGAAATGTATTGTTTTTTTTTTTTTTTTTTTTGTGAGCAAGTCAGTTAAATATACCTGTCTGTCTTTCATGTGATTCTTTTCCCTTTTATAGCTTTAGATTATGGTGTTGAATCTAAGTGTATGATGCATTCTGCTGTCTTAATCTTTTTTATTGAGGTGTTTGCTGCAAAATCTACTTTCCTTTTTTGAATATCGAAGTCTTGAAATCCCTGATAGACAATTTTCAGACAGTATGAAAGTTAAAGTTCTAAAGGAGGTGTATTTGACTAGAACTAAAATTATCCTGTCCTTTTAATTGGCCTTTTCTGCTTCAGAGCAGTTCACCTGCATGTCTTTTTGTAGAGCAGAAACTGGGATGGAAAAAATTTGAAACCTGTGCAGGAAGATTTGGGAGGACTTTAGTTTTTCTTTCCTAAGGCTCTACTATACTTTTGGCACAGGTTCTTGTCTTGTGCACTGAAGTATGATCAGTTAAGTGCCTATGAAAAATACTGCTGTTCTGCAGAAGAGTTACCTCAAGTTTATAAGCAGTTTGTTACATTTTTCATTAAGCTGCCAGAAACCAATTGGGAAATAAAGTTGTAAAACAATTAGTAAACAAATTGTAAAACAATTAGTAAAACAAAAGTAATAAAATTGTAAAACAATTTTAACTTTTTTTCCCCTTTCCATTCTTTAAGTTGGCAGTTCTGCCCTGAACCTTGCCTAGTTAGGTTTACCCATGCAGTGTTACTGAATTTTTCAAGAAAAAAGATCAAGGAGAGAATAACTAACTATAATAGTCAGAAATGCGAGTTGCAGAAAAGGTATGCATCTGTCACTTCATCTCAGGATGTTTAACAGTTTTGGAAGTGTTGCAGAACTCTTCGTCTTTGCAACCTGTAAAGCGAAGAAAAAAATTAAAGTCAGGAGAGATGAGATTAATGAAATAATTCTATCCAGGCTTCAAATGTGAAAAACTTATGTCTTTAAGAGTGCCATTAAGAATGTAATGAGATTGAAAATACATGCCAAAACTGTGTGAAATTGAGAAGATTCCGGTAAGTGCTATACAGAAGAAGAAAATACAGTGTGCAGGCTAGTATTTTTCCTTTAAAATCGGAGAGTTGAAGTCTGTTTTGGAGAGCTAGTGTGATTTAATTTTTTTATTATTTTTTTACACTTTTGAATTTGTTTATGCAGTTGAAGCAGCTCTGTTCTCAGTTGATTTTTTTTTTTTTTTTTTTAATTGCAAAATGGTCTCTGGCAGGAGGCAGTCAGTTTTCAGTGATTTAAATATTACCTGCAACTTTAGAATAGGATTTTTGTCAGTTTCCTGATTATTGTAATATTATTCTTCTCCAGTTATTTGTAATCTGTATTGAAACCTCTTATAACATTTCAACTCCTCAAGAACAGGTTGTCCTCTGCTTTTTAAAAAGCCATTTCATTAAAAAAACATTATTTTTGAATCTAAAGATACCACATTAAGTCTTTATTGGTTGCAGTATTTCAAACCAACTGATGATTTCATTTCTGGTATTGAGACCATTTGGGACAGATAAATTTTTAAAGAATTGTATCAATTTGATTGTTCAGGGAAACAGTAAGCAGCAGCAGAAACAGAACTTGAAATTTTAATGTAAGATCGAATTTTAGAGAGAGGGCAGAAGAGAGGAAGTGTCAAGTGAACTGTTCCACATTTTTCAGCATCCAGGAGACTGGATAAGAAAGACTGAAGGCTTTCCATTTCACCCAGGAGGACATAGTACACACAGAAGGGACTAGGGAGTCCTCTCTCTAGAGATTCATATTGGTGATTAAAGACTCAACATCAGTTCACTATCTAAGATGGAGTTTGAAAAAAGGACCCAAGGACAGCACTTTGCCCTGAAAGATCAGCATCCTCACCTTGGACTCACTGTAGCTTTAAGCTCCCCTCCTGTACCCAGCTCCCCATTATGTGATGTATACTCTATTTATGCTGACAACTCGGGCTAATAGATACCATGTGAAATTTTCATATGGTCTATGCCTGACTGCTTTCATTCAAGAGTTTTGTATTTCTGCACTAGAGACAAGCTCTGTTACCAGTTCCAGAAACAGTACTTCAGACAGTACTAAAGGTACCATGGATGTAATAGCAAATAAAAAAGAATTTGAAAATGCTACTCTTAAAGTCACTATTCTTTTAGGAGTGGCTTGCAATCAGACACTTATTAATAAAAATAATAAATTATTGATTGCTAATTAATAAACAGTAACAAAGAATAAAAATTAGTAATGAAAGTTAATGAAAAGTGATTTCTGATATATATCCACATTTTCTTTATTTCATTGTTGTATGAAATAGTTGTTAGAGCATATGAGATCTAGTTTTTCTAATTACTGCAGTTCATTTCGTAAGGCTTTATGTTGGGAGTAAAATGAATTACTACAGCCACTTTTCAGTGTTCCAGTTCTGCATAATTCTGTATGCTGCTTTAGGCAAAAGCCTTGCGCCTTGGTGGACTATAAAGTCTGGATGCGTAGGCACTTCTGACAGCTTTGGACTTTTTATTGGTAATTACACAGATGGTGAGGAGTGTTTTGCTATGGAGATGTTTTCAGAGAGAAAAAATAGTTTGCAAAAATAATTTATGCAGTGAATAACATTCAGTGTCTTTTTTTTTCTCTAAATGCATCTTCACTAAGATGTAGTATTGCATTATTTTAATGTTCTTTGAGATGGCATCTAATGAATCTCATTTTTGCTAGTCTAAAAGAAAGTGTTATTTGTTGACTTTTCAAAATTTTAACCCACTTTTTGAATTACTGCCACATTTTACCATTTAGTTTTTAACAGAATATATCCTGCCATTCAGATTCACTGTAGAATAATTGTCTTGTATGTCACAGGCCACTTCCTTAAGTGCAAAGATATACAGGGTGCTCTAAAAAGACCCGTTAGTGTGTAATAGAGATGGTTTTCTGTAGGGTTGTACTAAGCCACCTGGAAAACAGTTTGATAAGGAAACTTTTCAATTTATGATATGAAATCCCAGGATTGCTAGACTGAGAAGCAAAGCTGCAGTGTGAGTTCCTGTAGGTATGCTTGGCGCCAGGAGTCTTTGCTTTTTTGTCTGCCCTTCATCATGTTCCAGATGAGTGTTAAACCTTTTCTTGTTTCCTAAGGCTTAGTGTCTTTTGATCTTTACTGTATAATACTGTGAGAACACAATTGTGGAAAATTCAGTTGATAAAATTGCTGGTAGTTGCATTTGATTAGTATCTCAAAATTATTTTTGTCGTACATGACTGCATAGGTGGCATAGATTAGAGGCAATCCAGCTGGAACTAGGATTTTTGTGGCTGTTATTACTATAATCAGTTAATTTACATGGTTATCACACTTATAAACTGATGAAAATCGCTAGCATAGGAATTAAAAACAAAATAGGGAATGCTATCCTTTTGATTAAAGCTAACAAACTTAGAAAGCAGAGTAAGCATTACTATGTTTTTCTGGTATATACTATTCACTTCCAGTCAAAACCTGAGAATTTATAAGGAGAATTCACAGGGTCCTGCAGTTAAGCCGGCTGAGGATGTTGATCTGGTATCAGACTGTTCTTTCAGTGATTGAGCTTTAATTTTAGTTACTTTAGATTAAAAAAAAAAACAAAACAACAAAAAAAACCTGTTGACAGCTTCTTACTAACTTAATGTCCATGGGTATCTTGAAACTCCTGTAGAGAAATGGTATATTTCTTGCTACAGCTTTTGGTATCTTGGTCTTGTGCTCCTCCCTTCACCTTCACAAATGTGTTACAGCGGTGTTAGGAGTCAGATTGAAGATAGAATTTCTTCAGTGTTTGCGGGTGGGGAGGGAGGTGTTTTTGGCAACCGAAAAATTGAACTGGCATAAAAGATGATTATCAATAACAAAGAGTGGCTTTCAGAAACAGCTTTGCAGACAAAAGTTCTGTTTCTCTTCTGACACAGCACATTTTTGGAAGTGCTAATGTAATGGAAACTGTATTAAAAATTAGCTACAGGAATACACTTATTATTGACTGAATTAAACATAAAGCAACTGATATTATTGCATGAAATGCAGTTTTAAAGAGCAAGTACTGAAAATAATTGCTTATAACATGAATCCTACTACCTTTGTGTAAATGCACATATAAGGAATTTTTTGAGGTTAACTACCTGATCTCTCTTCATTGAGAGTTATGAGGTCTCATAGATTTGGAACCTAGCTTAGCTTTTGGTTTATAGTCAGTATAACACTGAGATAGATGATATAATGCACATTAACAAATCTACTTTAATAATACTTTTAATTAAATTCCAAACAAATAGCTGCTTATCCTGTGCTTTTATAGGTCTTCTAATTTGTTCAGTCTGACTTTTATTTAGAACTTTAATACGCCTCACCATATTTTGACATACTTGTCATCTGATACCTGCTGATCAGATACCTGCTGCTTAGAATCATGATAATGTTTCTGATGGGAAAAGATATTTTGTATAGGCGTGTATTTCAGCTCATCAGGCTGTGTAAATATGCATGGGTTTGTATCCTGAGTTAACAGGTTCCTAATTTATTGCCTGTTGTATCTTGGTAGAAGATATCCTTATGTCATGACTTGTCATGTCTACAAGGGTTTGTGGGTGGATTTTTGGTCGTTTTCTTTGTTGTTTTTACCTCAGAGAAGCACCTCTTTCTGGATTTGTCACAAGAACCCTTGGGACTAGAACTCCTGAATTCTGATAACGTAAATAATAACTCATTTTGGGTTTAACCTCTCTGTCTCAGTTTTTCAGTCCATCACACAAGAATGTTAAAACTTAACAGTCTTACAAGTATTAATATCCTGTAGAACATACAGAAATTAAATTGGTACACGTGCTGTGTGTATTTTTGAATGAGTTGTTTAGAACAGTTACTGAATGGGCAGCTCTAGAGAATTAAAATCCTCTATTTCATCTTATATTTTGCTTTATCTAAAATGAAATCTTCAGGCATTTCTTCTGAGTTTAGAGAAACTTACCTCTTTTCACTGAATTGCCAATAAGTTTCACACAGTTACCAATTACACTGTAACTTTAGCAGCCAAGCAAAGCTACCTGTTGGTAACTGGGCTGTGACTAATGTGTGTGAGAATTCTCTGTGACTGTAAGCCTAACAACTCTTGACTTGTAAAAAGTAGAAATGTCGGCTAGTAGGATGTGAAAGACGTTCCAATTTTACAACTCTGTTACTGATATAGATAAGACTTGAGCATCTTCCATATGGGTTTTTTTCCTCTAATACTTCTGCAACAGCTAACAGATTACAAAATTAGACTTTTTTTTTAAACCAGTGAATTATTCAAACAGATGAAATCTATTATTTTGTATAATTTGTAATATTTTCACAAAACAATAACGTCTTTAAGTATAACTTGAGTTCTGGGATTTATATTCTTGTGACTCTTTATTAATGTCTGCCTAAGCTGATTACATTTCTTCTTTTTTTTAAGGTAAAGTGCAAGTTAAGAGTTCAGACATACAAGTTGGAGACCTCATCATAGTGGAAAAGGTTGATACTTTTTTAAATATATTTTAGAGACTAAAGATTATTATTTTTGCTAATTCTCTTCTGAAGTATATTGAGGTTCTTATCTGTGAAGTACTAACTAGCTAGTATTTCAGTTAAAGTCTTATTTGATGATCTTCAAGGAAGTCTTTTTTTGTTAATATTAAACCTAATTGAATATAAGCATATTTTATGAGTTACTATATGCTTAAATTTGTGTAGTGAAGAGAATACAATTACTGAATTCTCTGGCTTTTGCTGTGCTGAATGTTCTAAGCTGTCTTGATTAGTGATTCCTTCCTTCTCATGCTCAAATCGGTGCTTTTCTATGTCTGAAGCCTTCAAGGATAAGTACATCATATAATTATGGATATAATATATCTAATTAATACAAAAGTTTATATATTTGTGAAAAGGAGAAAAAGCTTTCCAGTTTGATTGCAAATGGTGAATGAGAGCTGTGAACTCCTTTTCCCTCTGTGTTAGTATTGTGCTAAGGACAGCATTGGTTATTTCAGATGGCTTTCTGGGCTACTAAAATTATTGTGACCTGAAAGTCAACTTAATTTTCTTGTCAGAGGAAACTGTTTTTACTTTTCTGGAAAGGTTACTCACTTTCTGGGTGCCAGCAAGTGATTCCCATCACACTTTGTGTTAGAGAGTTAATCCAATGAGAAGCTGGAAGGAAGCATATCAAGTTGAAGCTCGTATCTACAGCTTTTCTTGAAGTATTGTACAGCAAGTTGCAGCTTGGCAGAATAATCCTTAGTGGAACCTAGTCAGTCACTAGATTTTTCTAAACTTCTTGGTGGTTTTAATCCTATTTAGTCAAGTAAATTAGTTCTGATAAAAGAAAATCCTTCAACACATATGCCCTCTCGACGCATTTTGTGCTTTCTTCTTTGTTAACACCTCTCCTTTTACTTGGAGAATTTGGATAACTTATAAGTTGTTAGTGGATAGAGATTATTTTATTTTTTCGACCATATATAAGAAATTCATCTTCTGTTTGCTTTCTGTTTTTTCTATAGTCCAAAGAAAAAAACAATACATCCAAGTCTCATTATACTTATTTTGGTCTCGCTTGGTACATATACTTTGTATTATGTCTTATCTTTTTTCCACTTTCTTTTGTCTATCTGTACCTGGTATTTTTGGGGGCCTGTCTGAGCAGCATGTATTAGTGTAGCCAAGATTAGCACTAATGTGTCTGGCCTTTACAGCTGTTATGCCTTACACCTTGCTATTTTAGAATGCAGGTAGAGTCAGCTTGCAGCTGCTCGCTTGTATGTATTTCAAATTTAGGAGACTTAGATGTTTGATTTTTATTAGGAAACCTTTTAGGACCTTCTTAATCTCTAAACCTGGAATCAAGTATTTTAGACTGTAGGGAAGACTATAGTGGCTATGAAGGTAAGCTGCCTTCCATTAAATTTACTGAGATTGTCTTTCTGTTGAATTATACTAGAATTTGGAAAACTGGAATTACTTTGGGGATCAATCTGTCTTGTGTGAGGTAGGTCATTAGCATCTATTTCAGCATTATTTACAGCAGTTTATAGATCATATGTTGTAAGTATCTAAAGTTTCCTAATGGAAAAAAGGTATGCTTAAGGATTTAGGGAAATAGTGAGTAGAGTTCTTTTGATGAAGATTTTACTTGGGTATCTCAGTAAGATGGATATAATTCTTTGAATGTTGTATTTCAGCTCCAAGCTCCCTTCTGTCCCAGCAGGGCTTCTTTTTTAACTTTTGGTGTAGCTAGGGTGCCTTCAAACTAATGCAATTAAATGTTTTCTGATTCTGTTGAGAAGTGTGTTTTGTTGGAACAAGCAGTTTTCAATTTTAGAGTATGACTTAAGCCAAGAACCAGTCAGGAGTGAAATGTTCAATTGCTTACTCTAACGGCAGAGGGACAAGTTAACATTGTATTTGACTGGAAGATGCATCAACAGCATTTCTTCAGTGAAATTAATGACTCATTTGAGCTGAAGATCCATATGTTAACTAGTGACTGCATCACAAATACTAACAACTTAAGTGAAAGGCTTTTTTATGTTTAAACCTTGGAATATGTTCTGATTATTGTCTCTTTTTAATAGGTTTGATTGATTTCAGAGCAGCTCTAAGTGACTGCATTGGGCTTAAAACTTTAGTTTGAAGTAATATATTTATTGTTTCAACTGAAAATTTTGTAATGCACCAGTACTAGAGCTGGAAGTGGCCTGAATAGAAGAAAATATTGCGTGGTTTTAGAATCTAAAAGACAGGTATAGGTTAGCTCAAAACTGGTCCTCTGCCTTGAACAGACGTGCTACTTCATAGATGTTCTTCTTGGCTTGAATTAAGATAGGTTTAGTTTTCAGTGGGAGAACAGGTGTGCATAGTGTTCCTAAATAAGACAGTTGAATGGGTGGGTTAATGAGTTCACATATTGTTATTTAGACATTGTAGTTTATTGAGAGTTCAGAATACATTTTGGAGATGCGAGGAGGACATAAAACTTAATAGCATGGTTTATAATTAATAACACAATTACTTAATAACATTTCATAATAACAGTACATAATACAGTGTTTTAAAACATGTGGAAAAGTAATGCTTTACCTTAAAATTTTGAGACCTTTTTTTGAGTTGTAAAGTGACACAATTGTTTTTTTTCTTAACAGGAGGTGTAAAGTTAAATTAATCCAGTATTTGTAAGGATTGCAGTTAATCCTAGAATGCAGTATTGCACAGCATGCAGATACAAGAAGACAACTAGAAAGTGCCTCATCCATTTATAAGTCAGAAGTAAGCAGGAATATTTTAGTCAATGAGAAAAGTATCACAGTATGCTAGAGATTGGAAGGGACCTCAAAAGATCACCTAGTGCAATCCCCCTGCCGGAGCAGGAACACCTAGATAATGTTACACAGGAATGTGTCCAGGCGAGTTTTGAATGTCTCCAGGGAAGGAGACTCCACAACCTCCCTGGGCAGCCTGTTCCAGTGCTCTGTCACTCTCACTGAGAAGAAGTTTCTTCTCAAGTTTAAGTGGAACCTCTTGTGTTCCAGTTTGTACCCATTACCCCTTGTCCTGTCGTTGTTTGCCACTGAGTAGAGCCTGGCTCCATCCTCGTGACACTCCCCCTTTATATGTTTATATACACTAATAAGGTCACCCCTCAGTCTCCTCTTCTCTAAACTATAGAGACCCAGCTCCCTCAGTCTTTCCTCATAAGGGAGATGCTCCACTCCCTTAATCATCTTAGTTGCCCTGTGCTGGAAGTACATGGTTCATTATGTGAATGGAGAAGAAAGGACAGTAAATGCCAAATTCTGAGCATCTGTAGCTATGGGGAATTGGAAGACTGAATAGGGAGCCAGAGAAGCTCATATAAATAACACTTTCATGATAATAACATGAGAAAAATGTAACTGTAATTTGAAACTTATTCAAAATAGTATTTTTCAAGTGCATACTGTAGCCTGTGTTGCAGGGAAGTATAGGTATGTTTGTGGGCTTTCTTGTTTTCCAGTCTGGCTGGTATTCCTGGAGGTTATGGAGTTAGCCATGAGAACCCAGAAGCAGGGGAAGTGCTTAGCTTTTGTTGGCCACTGTCTTGCTGTATTTATATCTCTAGGAATGTATTTGTAAGTCTGCAGCATAGACAAACGCTAAGAGAAATGTAAGCCTTCTTTTTCTGGGACTCTAATTCTACCTAGACTTAAGCAAAACAATGTATTCAAGTCATTTTCATGACCTATATATCCAAATTTCAATATATATCAATAAACATTTCTAGCTTCATCTTCATGGTAAATGAGATTACGTAGCTTCTCCATGGGTTTCTGAATGCTTGAAGTTGCATGTGTTGTCATTGTAACTTGTTCTACTTTGATAAATATGACATGAGAGGGCTAACATGATTGACATATTGCTGCTGTTTGTCTGTGGCAATGTACAACAGAACTTAATTTTCTCCATAATGAGATGTTAAAGATTTTTGTGGCATATTTGCCATCTGCTTCTGTGTAGTCACTCTTCTAGTGACAAGGTACGTCTTTGCAGGGGGATCTTTGCTCTCCAGTGTCAGTAGTAATAGTGACTGTTTGTTTTTTTTTTTTTGGTATCTAGTACTCCTGCAGTATCTTCCTGCCCACTTCCAAAATATGGAAAACCTGATGAAAACCAAGATGTCCTGTAGATCTTATACTGTTGTGGGTTTTTTTTGTTTGGTTTAGCGTTTTGTGGTTGTGTTGTTGTTGTTGTTGGTTTTGTGGGGTTTTTTGTTTGTTTTTTGGTGGTTTGGTTTGTTTTTTTTTTCAGATGGAGAAAGTAAATACAAGACAGCCTATAGCCTTCCCTACATGGAAGGATACGTTCAGATGTTAGTGCAGAAAAGCTTCATCTTATAGGAAAGAAAAACAGGCAGAGAGAACACATTAAAAAGACATAAAGATGCTTTTTTTCTGTTATATTATTTCAAGATGTGTTTGTTTCTATTAAAATGTGAAAATGATCACATGACTAACTTGATCACAGTCTACAACTTCCTCAAGGAGGGCAGTGGAGTGGGAGGTGCTGATCTCTCTCTGGTGAAAAGTGATAGGACACGAGGAAGGGGAATGAAATCCTGTCAGGGGAAGTTCATATTGGACCTTCGGAAAAGGTTCTTTGCTGACAGGGTGGTGGGTCACTGAAACAGCCTCCCCAAGGAAGAGGTCATGACTCCAAGCCTGTCAGTTCAGGAACATTTGGATGATTCTCGTAATCACGTTTTAGTTTTAGGTAGCCCTGCAAGAAGCAGGGAGTTGGACTCAATCATCCTTGTGGATCCCTTCCAACTTGAGATATACTATGATTCTGCCCAGTTTTGTTGGGCATAAAGATTTGAATCTTGGATAGCAAGTATAGAATCATAGAATAGTTAGGGTTGGAAAGGACCTTTAGATCATCTAGTTCCAACCCCCCTGCCATGGGCAGGGACACCTCACACTAAATCATCTCACCCAAGGCTTTGTCTCACCTGGCCTTGAACACTGCCAGGGATGGAGCATTCACAGCCTCCCTGGGCAACCCATTCCAGTGCCTCACCACCCACCACCCTAACAGGAAAGAATTTCCTCCTTATATCCAATCTAAACTTCCCCTGTTTAAGTTTTAACCTGTTACCCCTTGTCCTTTCACTACAGTCCCTAATGAAGGGATCTGTGTCCTGTCACTACAGTCCCTCCCCAGCATCCCTATAGGCCCCCTTCAGATACTGGAAGGCTGCTATGAGGTCTCCATGCAGCCTTCTCTTCTCCAGGCTGAACAGCCCCAACTTCCTCAGCCTGTCTTCATACGGGAGGTGCTCCAGTCCCCTGATCATCCTCGTGGCCCTTCTCTGGACTTTTTCCAACAGTTCCATGTCCTTTTTCTGTTGAGGACACCAGAACTGCACACAGTACTCCAGGTGAGGTCTCACAAGTCTACCTGCTGGTTATGCTTGTTTTTGATGCAGCCCAGGATACAGTTGGCTTTCTGGGCTGCAAGCACACACTGAAGCCAGCTCATGTTCATTTTCTCATCAACCAACACCCCCAAGTCCTTCTCCGCAGGGGTGCTCTCAATCTCTTTTCCCAACCTGTAGCTGTGCCTGGGATTTCTCTGACCCAGGTGTAGGATCCTGCACTTCAGTACCAGGTGAACGTTCCATGTATTGATTGTGAAACATGCATTCTCCATGGCAGTTGATGATTTGTAAAAACCTTATGCCTTATTTGTATTAGAATTTCTGTTCAGTTCAGTATTAGATCATTTGACTTAGTTTTTTTGCAAAGTTTTTGAGTGTTGATCAAGTGTTTACATGCTGTTTACAAGTAACTAAAAGTTTGTAGGCATGAAGCCAGTAACCTGAAACTTGTGTAATGGATTTATGTCAGAGCTGGCAGGGAAGCTGCAAAAATATATAGCTAATCTATAGGAAGACTGGATATCTGTTTAATTGTTATTGTCATTTAAGGAAAGATTTATTTAATTTTGAAGTTGCATTTCCCCTTTCCTCTTTTGCTTTTTTCCTCATCTAATAGGTGCATAATAATATCTATTAAAGTTTGCAGTTTTTGCAGACTTTTGCAATAAAGTTTTTGCAAACTTTTTGCAGTAAAAATGCAGTTTTTACTGCATTTTTTTTTCCAAATCTGAATATGAGATAGTCCTGGTTGAGTCTGGGCTCATGATGGATAGTAAATTTCACTGCATGTTTAATTATATTCTAAGTCAAGATTTTGCAAAATGCTGTTCTAGCTGCACTTGCAGGTGAGCAGCCTTTTCAAGGTGAATACTGTTGACATAAGGACAAGCACATGGATTTTTAACTCTGTGTTTTTATTGCTGCATATCAGTAAGTATCATGCATGATAATGGAACATTTTAGGTATGAGGAGGGGTTTTTTGCTACCTGCATAGGATTTTTAGGTAAACCAGAACATGCATCTCTTTTTTCCACTGCTTCCAAACTTGCTTGTTTTCAAAGCATCTTGTTTGCTTGAGATAGTACCAGCTCTCTAGCCATTCATGGCCTCTCTATGCTGAACTTCCCATCAATAGAACTGCAATTGCTTCCAGTCTGCTTCTGAATCAGTGTCTTTGAGAGTTTGTTATAGGGAGTGGCAAGACTTACCTGCTTCTCAGAGACATTTACAGAGTTGATACCATCCTATTTTGAAAGCTAAGCCTGCATAGCACAGAATCTGGCAGTTGACTCTGAGGGATATGTTCAGACCGCACTATTCCAAATGGCACTGTTGTGGCTGCGTGCTTATCTTGGGGTGGTCTCTCTGGAGTGGTGGAAAACTTTGCTTACGGTATCCAGGATGTTTTGTGGTCAGAAATAACACTGCTATCTAAGTGTGGCTTCTTGAGAACTGAGGAAAGTGTTAAAAGTGCAGTGGGAAAATGCATCAGCTTCTTAAGTGGTGTTGTCTGATGTAAATACACATTTATTCTATACTATGAGTAAGACAATGTGAATTTTTTTTCTGAAAAAAAATCAGAGAAACTGATTTTTATTGATAGGCATAGTATTTTGAAGGTCACACACTGTCATACAAAGCAGTGTTTCTTTATCTTAACAGATGTATTTTGAGCTATTTTTATTGGAGAGAACTACTGTATGTACTTCAAAAATTTTAGTTCAGTTTTTTTTTTCTTTTGACATGCAGTGGTGAAGGGGAAGTGCTGCCTTAAAAAAAGCAAAAGGAGGAGGGTTAAAAATGTGAAACTGTCTGGTTTCCAGTCAGATCGGTTTGAGAATGCTGGGTTCCTTTCAGTTCATAGCAGTGTTGTGTCCTTAAATGTTGAGATGGAGTCTTGGCTTGACCCAAATGAACAAAAATACCCTGTGTTTGTTGATCCTTCTGGGAAGTTTTTTTGAATGTGTTTGCTGATGCTGTGGTCAGTTATTGCCTAGATTCCTGTTGGGATAAGTACATTCAAGAGCTGCTACGTGCTGAATGCACTAGAATTTAATGTAAAGATAATTTTGAACCCATTATGTTTTTGATATTTACGTCTTTTTAATAATCCATAGAATTTGTATCTTCCACTTTGATGCAGTGAACAAAAGTGTTGTGATTAGGATTACCATTACAAAATTTAAAGATGAGATTCTGAATGCTGCATTCAGTATGTGAGATGTTCTATTGCTGAATGCCTTGAAGTTTTCAAGTTAGCCTGAACCTATCATCATTGCTGTTTCTTCTGTATAAAATAATTAATTGCTTTTCTGTAGCTGGTAGTTTATGTGCAAAATAGAGCCACAGTTGAATTGTTATTGCTGTATTAATTTTGCAGTTTGATTATTAATGAAGTGTGAAATACCGAGTAATTGTGGAGTTTTGAAATGCTCATGCTTCTTAATTTTCTATGTTGAGTAAATTCAGTAGGTTTTTAAGTCTGAAAGCTGAGGTTTGTGTATGCCGTGTTGGGGGCCTTGTCAGCTATGTTTTTCTTTTCCATTCTGACAGTTGAGCTCTTAAAAAATAAAAGATGAGCCTTAGATATGCAGTGGCTTTCAAGGTATTATCAATCAAGTATAACAGGAAAACCTGGAGATCACACTTGGAGTACTGTGTACAGTTCTGGTGTCCTTTACATAAGGACATGGAGCTATTGGAGCTAGTCCAGAAGAAGGGCCATGAGGACAATGAGAGCCAGAAGCACTTCCCATATGAAGACAGGCTGAGAAAGTTGGGGCTGTTCAGATGGAGAAGGGAAGGCTGTGTGGAGACCTCATAGAAGCCTTCCAGTATCTGAAGGGGGCCTACAGGAATGCCAAAGAGGGACTCTTCATTAGGGACTGTAGTGATAGGACAATGGGGGATGGGTTTAAACTTAAACGGGAAATTCAGGTTAGATATAAGGAAGAAGTTCTTTACCATGACATGGTGAGGAACTGGAACAGTCTGCTCAAAGAAGTGGTAAATGTTCCATCCCTGGCAGTGTTCAAGGCCAGGTTGGACAGAGCCTTGGGAGACATGGTCTAGCGTGAGGCGTACCTGCCCATGGCAGGGGATTGGAACTAGATGATCCTTTTCAGCCCTAACTGTTCTATTACTCTGTGATTCTTACTGGAGGCACTTTGTATGTGAAAAATATTTCTGGGTTATATCCTCTTAACAATTAGTCTGAAATGAATATTAAGAAATGTTTTTTAGCGTGAAACTAATAAAACAGTACTATTCACTGAGATTTCTTAATTGGTTAAAGGTAGTCTGTAAATGAAACGCAAATAAATCTTTGTGTTTAGCTTCAGTATCAAGCAGTTCAGCACGTACTGGACAGAAGTGATTGAAGAAACTGGTGTTCAGTACAGTATTTTTTCCTCGTTGCTTTGTCCATTGTTCACCCTGGTCCCTGTCAGTTTTGTCTGTCGCTTGTTTTCCTTTCCAGTCCTGTATCTCTTTCAGGTTTTGACATGTTATTTTTACTTCCCCCAGTTTTTCATTCTTAAACCCTATGTTGGCAATGTGCAACTGATGTTCGTAGATGCCTTGTAAACAAGTAGTGGGAGAGCTAAGGATTTGGGTAGTTGTATTGCAGATTGCATGTGTGTGGGATGGCAGCGCTGTTCATTTTGTTTAATCTGTGAAAGTTTAGATTGGCCTTTCTGTGGTCAACAAATGAAAATGTGATTTGATACAGATAGTTGTGTGCTTGAAAAGGAAATGGCAGAACAGGTGTGCACATGCATCTAACTGTGCATGTGGCTCTATGCATTAGATAGAAGAAAAATTAATTCATTTTTGTCGTTGTAAAGGAAGTGTTTATAAATGTGGAATAGGAAAATGCTGTTCTCTGAGTTACTCTTTCTTATATGTTTGTGTGTTTTGGGAGAGAGGAGAATACTTGCTACATGTTTGCAACTTGAGTGCCAAAGCAGATGTGTTGAATTTAATTTTTTTCTATTATATATGCTGAGTGTCAGAGTTTTGCTGAAACTATTTTTGAAATACTTCAGTTAGATATTCTTAAACTACTGCTTTCAGTCAAGAAAATGTAAATCTGTTGTAGTTCTTTAGGTATTTATGATTCGCTTATGAAGAGCATCTGAAAGGATTAGCTGTTGTTTGCTTATTGTATATTTTTTGAAAATATCGATTTCTGAATTGCAAATGCTGAATGTGAAGTACTGTGAGCAATCCTATTTTAATTGAGTTTCAATCCAAGTGTGACCTTTTGGTGATAGATTTTACTGGACGTTTGATTGGAATTCACTGGGTTTTTTTTCCTACTTATGAAAAATATACCTTTTTTTCCTTTCTCTTCAGAACCAACGAATCCCATCTGACATGGTGTTTCTCAGAACATCGGAAAAAACTGGTATGTTTTGATAATTCAGGTTAATTCATAAGTTTGTGGTTGCAATAAAATTTTAGGTTGTGCATTGTGGTCAGTTTCAAGTGATCAGTAGACTGATGGAAGGAAATCTGCTTTCATCAGATTAATGGGAGAGAGTGCACATGTGAGAAATATAGTATGCTTGGACTGTAAAACAGGAGATTATAGATACGTTCCTCCAAAGAGAAGATTTTTTGTAAACTGTTGTTACAAAATGTTTAGGTAAAACAAATAGTAAGACTACTTTATATTGAAAGGATTGGTTTGTTTTAAGTGACCTGAAAGTATTTTAAGTGATTAGTTGTAAATCATTATCTTGCAACACATTTAAATGTCACTGATTGTATTTCAGTTATTAAATTGAAAAGAACTGAAATCATAAGCTACTACTATGTGAAATTAAAATATTTTTTAAAAAGGTCTATTGCAATGATATGAAACCCTGAAATAACTGAGTTGTTGGGTTTGGGTTTTTGTTTTTTGTTTTTGTTTTGTTTTTTTCACTTTGAAATAATACTGCCTTTTTGATCAGTCAGAAAACCCCACAAATATCTTGAGTGAGAGAAAAGTACTTCTTTTTAGTTCTGCTTCTCTTCATATGGTGATGGGGTGTATTCTTAATCTTTGAGAAACAAGTATCTCCTTTATAGGAACCCTATAAATTGCAGCTGTTTTGATTAAAGTTTAGAAATTACTATTGGATGCCCCCTATATAACTCCAATGAGTTTCTCTGCTTTATATTACCATTTCTCTTCAGATCCTGAAGAACTGTCTGATATTTGTCAGAGAGCACTAAATTTCAAAAAGCTAATAGCTGTGGTATTGGTAAACCCTGTATTACTGGCACTTGGTATTGCACTGTGGCACTGGAATTCTATCATATATTTCAAATAAAAGTCTAAATTTGCAGAGATCATTTGCAAAGAACACAAAATATTTCTGATAGCCTACAGAACCCTACTAGAGCTATATATTTGCTAAAAGAAATTACTGTATATGTTTACTGTGTCTTCCTTAATGACTTCCAAATGCTGATTAGATGCGCTAGATCATCTGTAACTGGTCTGGACTGACAAAGTTTCCTAATGATCTGTACATCATCTATGTCTTAGTTAACCACTCTTGTTCAGGATACATGGGCTATTCTCTTCATTCCCTCCCACAGTACTGTGTTTTATTAGAACAACTGACAACTCAAATTTCTTGGATCCGGCATGATTATAACAGGATTGATAATTTTGGGTGTTGGGTCTACTCGCAATTGTCTTTTCTTGCTGACCGTAAAACTGTTTCAGCTGAAATCACAGCTCCTAGAAAAGTAGGAGGACTTCTGCACCCACAGAAGAGTTACTTTTAAACTAGGCTGCTTGCATGCAATGTGTAAGCAGTGGAAGGTCAGTGTGTCTTGATCCAAAATTTTCCTAGTCTTTACTAGGGAACTCAATATGTATCATTGTTCAGTGTTTGCTCTTGAAGGAGCATCAAAAACTGTCTGGTGAGAGCTAGCTTGCTGTCCTTAGCTAGGATCCTCACAGCAGTTTACATAAGATTCATTGTCACTGCTGGAATAAATGAACAAGAATAAGATGAGACAGTTGCCTAACTTGCAGCAGAACAATCATAGAATAGTTAGGGTTGGAAAGCACCTTAAGATCATCTAGTTCAAACCCCCCTGCCATGGGCAGAGACACCTCACACTCTACCATATCACCCAAGGCATCGTCCAACCTGGTCTTGAACACTGCCAGGGATGGAGCATTCACAACCTCCCTGGGCAACCCATTCCAGTGCCTCACCACCCTAATAGGAAAGAACTTCCTCCTTATATCCAATCTAAACTTCCCCTGTTTAAGTTTTAACCTGTTACCCCTTGTCCTATCACTACAGTCCCTAATGAAGAGTCCCTCCCCAGCATCTCTACAGGCTCCCTTCAGATACTGGAAGGCTGCTATGAGGTCTCCACACAGCCTTCTCTTCTCCAGGCTGAACAGCCCCAACTTTCTCAGCCTAAAAACCAAGTTCTTAAATTGCGTATTTTGAATATCTGCACTGTAGCATGTTTTCCTCCCTGTTAATTCTTAAATTCCTGGATTCTATTTGTGAGGTTGTAATACACTGTGTGGCCTCCCTTCCCTGTAGTACTGTTAGTTGAAGGGTGTGGTACAGGTGTGGTTGTCAAAGAACAGTACAAGCCAGAAATGCATCTGCACAGGGTACCTCTGTGTCTTGATTGGAATGTATATGAATAGTAAATCTTGAAGGACCAGAGTTAGTATAAATCTATCTCTTTGTCAAGATAGAGATGGGGAAGGTGAAGAGGGTGCATCCCTACATCAGAAATGTGTGAAGAATAACAATTTTGAAAGTAAATTCCATCAAGTCTACTTCAGTCACCTTTCTTGGAATGTCATAATTAAAACTTTCCTGTAAGAAGCTCTGTCAGATTGCTATCTAGAAAATAAAACTACTTATCTTAGAAGTTTATCATGTTGTTACAGTAGGCTTTCCATAATCTATTGAAAAACGGTTATGAACAATTTGAAATAGTTGTGTACCTACTATGTGAATATTCATTATAACTTAAGGTGAGTAAAGAGAAAATTGAGTAAAATCTTCCCAGAATTCTGCTATCAATTGCTTTTTATATATTTATGCTACATGTGGAACGGTGGAATGTGATTTTTGACATTGAAAATGCAACAGGTTAGTTAGTTATATTGGTGTTGCACTTCTTTAAAAACAAAACAAACTGGAGGGGGGGGAGGATGAAACTCAAAAAGAAAAAAATCCCCTGAACTTCAAGCATATGGCCATAATTGTTTTTTGACTAAAGAGTGAACACTTGCATCTGTAGTTGTTTCTTCCTGGATGCTGCAGTTTTGACTGACTTATGGTTTAATTTATAGTTGGCACTTTAAGTACTTTGTAAAACACATTAGTTTTTGCATGGTTTTATGTTCTACATGTAATTTTATTTTATCTTCTCTGCAATAAAACAGTTTAACTATAACTTGTTACTATAAATCTATAAAGAGTAAAACAAAGAGTTTGAACTAATCTTAGAATCCAGCACACCTTGTAAGCTGCTTCTGTGGTAAAGTACTATTTTCCAACTTCAGTATTTACACTATGTAATGTAGTCTTCAGCACTGCAGTATCATGTATCTTCAGTCAGAAAAAGAAGCAGTTTGAGTTATAAATGGGTAGTTTACAAAGTTCAGCCTAAAACTGTTTTGGCTTCTTTTTATGCAAGTGTGGTGCTATGGAAGAAATGAGGCAATGGCGTGGGCTCTCCTTCCACTTCCCACACCTTTAGGAATGTTGAGTTTTTTTAGGATACTGTTAACTCTGCATTATAGAAGCAGAATCTCAGAGACTCAAGCTTATTTTGATAAAACTGAATTCTTATTAGATATCTTTATTTTTACTTTGTCTTTTAGCTGAAATATCTTCAAATAATCTGATATGACTTGATGCTAATTGTGTATATATATTTTATTTCTTAGATTCCTATGTTTTTCAGACAGACTTTTAGAAAAAGTTAGCCTAAAGAGTAACATAGGTGGGTCTGTGTTTTTTATCCATGTTTGACAATTTGTAATATCAGTATTGCTCTCTTTGATGAATAGAGGTAGCTAGATGGCTGTTCGAGTTTTCGAGTTAAGATTACTTCCCCAGGGGATGAAGCTGGTGGAAATCAGGTCTCAGATGTGAATTCTTTGTTGCTGTCAGACTCCTCATATAACAGAGATTTCCACAAGATCTTCATTGGCTTCCAAATTAAAAAAAAAAAAAAAAGGTAAAAAACTTGGAATAATACGTTTGGCTTACATATACTTAGAAAGGGGGGTGTGTGTGTGTGTGTGTGTTACGGCTGAATCTTGGTTTTTCTCATTACATATGGCAGAGATGGCAAGCAATTTGGAAGATGTATCACATTTATCAGCCTTCCACCAGATTAAAGGAAATGTTCATGCTGAGATGTTGAGCCGGCTGCAATAGATGATTTAAGATGATTTTCATTCGGTGTATAAGCAGGCATCATGCCAAAACCAACTGACTGCTTTAGTGGAAAGCTGTTATGTAAATTGTGTTACACCAATGAAAATCTCCCTTACTGAAATTAAGCTAGATCCTGAGTGGCCTTTAACATAGTTTTCAGGTGTTTCTTTAAATTGCTTGGCATGCTTCTCTACATTTTATTTTCTATATGCCAACTTAATCATAGATCAAAAAGCTAGGCAGGGCATTCCAGAAATCATAGTATAACTTTATAGTTGTCCACAGGAACTGCCAGCTGAAGCAGGTGTTGATGATTTCAGTGGTATGGGACTATTATCAAAGCTACTATGTTTGTAAGCAGAAATAAAATTTCAAAGATAAACCTTTTCCTTCTCTAAGCTAAAATCTTATCTTCTGCCTTTGTTGTGCCTTGTGTTAGTGCCTTGGTTGAGTGACTGGCTTCAAGGCCAGGTCAGGTATTTCTGTACTAACACACAAAGGTGTTCCGATATGAACTGCATCTGGTCCTTCATGAAAATCTAGTGTATGTCTTTATAAAACTTGTCTTTATATAAGTTCAAATCCTTAAGATCTTTGGTCTGCCCTACCTGGTTGAAATTAGCCACAAGTTGATCGTTACTGGGAGAAAGATGGCCTGGAAGAATAATATTGTGCATGGAAATAGGGCTGCATGAGCTATTTGCTGAAGCCTCTGCATTTGGAATAGCCAAGGGATAACTACCTTTTGGGCTTGTGGCATGCTCCATAGATGATGGGACTATGAAGAATTGCTTGTGTTATGTATTGCTGCTACCTGTTTAGGCCTGTGACAGGCTGATCCATAACGCTGTTACGGGGTTTGTTATTAGCTTTTTAGGAGAATAAGAATTGATTAATCTTGGCCCTTCTTCTTGCTCCTGTGGTCCCCCTTGTCGCAGATAATGCTTTGTGATGGTATGAAGAGTAGAGCTGGATTTACTCTTCAGTTTTTTCTGTTAGAAACTGAGCTTCCAAAGGGTAAAGTGAAATTGCTTCTACTTCAATGCTCCTGACCATAGCATTTGAATCTTGTACATCTGTCAGTTGTACAGAGTTAGAATTTTTGGCAGGCACTTGATTTGATGTAGAATAATAGCCACTACTTCTGGAAAAAAGTAATTTTCCTAAGAGACGGAGTACTGCATTAAGATATTGCTCTTCTAACAAACTGATAAAAGTTTTTAATAACTGTAACGGTAGAAGTCTAGTAAAATAAGGTCCACAAATACATTTTAATATACAAGCTGCTGTAGTCTTCAGTAACTACCAAACTGGCAAATTGTTGACGCGGGAGTCACGGACAACGCAGAGATGATCAATGTGATCAAGCAATTGCCAAATTTATTAGAAAGCCTTAACTCCTTATATACTATTTCTTGCATGCACTTACAGTGATTTGGCATATTATGATTGGATACATGTCTTGAAGACCCTTAGTGACTAACATATAATTGGTTAAGCACAGGTGTGAGAACTTGACCTCGAGAACTTGCCAACAGTCCACAGTTCTCATTAACTCAGTGAATTCCAGCTTCTTCTTATCTTGCTTGCTTAAGCTTCCTCGAGCCTCTCATGGCCTTGCTGTATCTTTCAGGATTATTCAGAGTTTATGTACTACTTATGCATTCTCCCGTGAGAACACTGTCTCCACATCTCCCCCTTTTTGTTTTATATATGTTTTGGGTGACCCTACTTGACCAGGGAATTTGGGCTAAATTACATCTCCAACATATGGCAGCTACAGGCTGCTGCGCCTGCCCCTTTTTTCTGCTGTATGGCTCTCTGATAACAGGGGAGGCCATCCTTCACATCAAGGTCTGGCATGGCATGTGTCCCCACTGCTCCACGCCTGCTGGGTTGCAGCCAACAGCGGAGCTAAAGCTTCTTCTTGGTGGCAAACACAGAGGCCAACCCAGTCTTGCCCTTGACTGTGGTAGCAGGCATTTTGTCAGCCTCAGTCCTTGCACCTTGTTGTCAATGCAGAGTTTCACCTGCTTCATCCAGTAACAAGTCGCTACTACAGCAAGGCACACACAGATTTACATTAGCAGAGTAACTATTACAGGGTGCAGCAGCATGTTGAAGATGCTGATGGCAGCGAGGGACTAGCCAAAGAAATTTCTTACCAGTGGAATTCTCCCACACTCTTAATTTGTTCCATCACCTGTTTTATAACACTACCAGTGTGTTAGAATCTTTCCAGCTTTTGCCTTAGCATTTTCTAGCAGCTACTGCACATTTCCATACTGTATTATCTCTTTTACAAGTGACAAATCTATACAATACAAGGTGTAGTTCCTCATTAGCAACTGGCTAGTAAATACAGGTGGTTTTATACACAAAATCACAGCCTCTAATAATAGCTACTTTACAAGCACACATATTCAGGATGTTACTTTTCAGTTGCCCCCAGGTGATGTTTTGCAATCATTAGTTTTTCTCTTCCTCTATCTCATTCTGCTTGGGGTATTCACGGTCAGCTCCTGTAGCTGAGGCATCAGGTTTTTCCATTCGTCTGTCCAGCTCATGGCAAGGTTTGACAAACTTTGCAGGCAATCACCATGGACCTGTAGGCAGGAGGACACAAATATAGCCCCTCCAGGTTATCAGTTCTTGAGCAGCAGGCAGGTTAAACTGCACATTGTTAACAGTCACGGAGTTTGCTGCATCATTGCCTCTTTTTTCTTTTTTTTTTTTTTTTCCTGCCACCCTGATGCTGCTTAGGTGATGGCCCATAAAGCTCGTGGTTGCACTACCCCTCTCGCTTTTTCAGTTAGCAGATCTTATTTCAACCAGTCTATCTGTTCCTCCAAGTCTTGGATTCACCCCCAGGTTACCTTAAACATATTAAGCAAGCCTCCTACCATGCACCCACTGTGTTGTAGGTGCTCTTTAGGCGTTGTCTGTGGTGTCTCTACAAACTGCCTCAATACCTCAATAGATTGAGAGGTTGGGTTTTGTTGGGTTTTTTGTTTGTTTGTTTTGTTGGTTTGGTTTTGTTTTGTTTTGTTTTTTTTTCCTTCACTCCTCGGCTCTGGCGTCCATCCTGGCCGTTCCGCTGGTGGAGCACCAGGAGCTGAATTGGAGGGCAGCTTTTTTTTTTTTTTTTCCAAAAGTTGCTCACCCTGCTTTGCACAGCTACAGCTGCCTGCCTGCTTCAGCAGCAACCATAAATACCTGCCGGAAACCGCACTTTTGCATTAACCCTTTCTTGCCTGAAATGTTAAACTGCTACCAGTTAAAAACTTTTACATGAACCCAGCAACAAAAAATACACAGAACACCGTCTGCCCTCAACACACACACACACACACACACACACACGTGTGGGATCCCACAAGCACGCTCCACACAACTACAATATTTGAAGCACAAAATCCAGACAGTCATTACTCCCACTACAGTCCCACGTACAGAACGCGACACAAGGACCCTGTGGAGACTAACAGCAAACCAGCTCCGAGAAGCATCATTGCAGTGCGAGGTGGCAGGCTCATCCTTAGCGGGCGTCCCCGCAGAGGCTCTGCCTCCCCCACATCGTATGAGGCTTGGGCTTTTATACTGACCAAAATGCACACTCATTCCGACACAGGTGGCCAGCCTATGTTGGAAGAAGTGGCCAGCAATACCTATAAAGGTCTCCAAAGGTCGACAGAAACCTGGACATACTTATATTTACCAACTTCTAGTACATGAGTATCACAGAGAAACTGTATTAAATGAGTTGTATATGGGGTCCCAAGTCCACGGTATGTCACAGTATGCCCAATATCCCTGATAAGAGCATAAGAGAGACCTTCCCACCACCAGAAAATCACACAATACACCTGTATTCCGCACTGATCTCGCTTCCCTGGAGGTTCGGGGGGGGTGGGGGGGCTTTTTCTGTGTGGTTTTTTTGTTGGTTTTTTTTTTTTTTTTACTTTAATGTAAAAAAAAGGTTGCTCCCTTCACTTTAAGAAAGGCTGAAAACATCCATAAAACGGATGTCCTGAGCTCAAATTTCAATTAATTCAATCACTGACAAGGGGGGTGTCCTCGGGTGATGCTGACTCTTTCCAGTGTTTCACCCATCGAGCTGGCACCCACCGCAAACCGGAATCTGTAATTTACACACATATAACCTCAACCTGTTAGTTTTACTTCCACAGGACCTTTCCAAATGCTGGTTTCCAAATCCTTGTACTGGACAAGAATACCCGGAGTTTTAGTCATATAACCTGAACCTAATGCCTGACCATGTATTGTAGCAGGGGAGTCATTAAAGTCTCCTGTCAATCGCAAAAAAAATCGTAACATATACAGCTTGATTATAAGAGGATTTTAACCCATATGTGGTCACTGCTTGTCAGGCCTCCTTAACTATTTTGACATCAAAAGCTTCCCACTCTTTAACACCCTGCTGTGTAGTAAACACAGGATATGCAGAGAGGCCCACTGCAGAAAATTCACCAGTAATAATTGCATCTTTGATTAACCCGTGCCAACAGTGCGCAGGATTTGTGCCCCCTGATACCTCTCCCATCCCCTCCTCCTGTTTGCCTTCTTTAAGGAAGGGGTTTTGCAGAGGATAAGGTGGAGGCGCCGATGGAGATGTCTCAATCCGAGTCTTGGGGGCTTCAAACTTTTTCATCAGTTGTTGCAGCTGAGCGTCTCCAAGGCCAGTGAGTAGTTGTTGATGAGCTGAGCAGACCGACCCGGGAGACGAAGAGTCAGAGTCTGGAAGCAGAGGATATAAATCTGGCTCGGATTCAGGGGACTCAGAGTCTGATCCTGGGTCAAACTCAGGGTCTCTGTTGTTCGCAGCTATGCCTTTCTTGTCAGGTGTCTCTCGTTCGGTATGTGGCCATCTGCGGACCTGGCTCTTGCTTTCATCGGCTCCAGACGTTGATTTTTTCGGCGCCGTTCCAGGTGCCACAGGAGGTGCAAAAGTCATAGCCGCAGCACTATGGTGGGGGTTAGGGGAGACAGCCCCTTCTGGAGCTGTGGTGGCAAATACAGAAGTTACCACCGCCCTTTCCAATTTCATCTCTTTCAAAGTCTCTAACACCAGTCTCCAAAGTGTAGAGTGTTTCTGTGCATCTTTGGTCCCTTTACTAACCTCGCGATCATGGGACCACTTTAACAGCCTCTGTAAGGCGGCACTATCATATTGCAGTCCTCTCTTAGAATGTGTTGGAGGAACTTCGCCACTGCCTGTTCCTCTTTGGATAGCAAGTGCTCCATCTACCCCCCAGCCGCTCACCTGATCAGGGCAAGATTCCCGAAGTTTTGCAGACAGCTGACTTCCCAGCGCTGGGGCAGCGCTGAATTTCAGCCGGCTCTCCGCCCCCTCCTTTTCGTCGGACCTTCAAACTCATCTTTGTCGAGTTGCCGATCGGAGGGTCCCTGTTTGGGTGCCACTTGTTGACGTGGGAGTCACGGACAATGCAGAAACGATCAATGTGATCAAGCGATTGCCGAATTTATTACAAAGCCTTAACTCCTTATATACTATTTCTTACATGCACTTACAGTGATTTGGCATATTATGATTGGATACATGTCTTGAAGACCCTTAGTGACTAACATATAATTGGTTAAGCACAGGTGTGAGAACTTGACCTCGAAAGCTTGCCAACAGTCCACAGTTCTCATTAACTCAGTGAATTCCAGCTTCTTCTTAATCTTGCTTGCTTAAGCTTCCTCGGGCCTCTCATGGCCTTGCTGTATCTTTCAGGTTTATTCAGAGTTTATGTATTACTTATGCATTCTCCCGTGAGAACACTGTCTCCACAGCAAATAAAGGTAATACTCTAGAGAGAGCAACTCCCACTGATCATTTCCACTGCTGTGAGCACAAATCATAATCATAAACATTTTTTGCGGGCTTGTTTGGTTTTCTTTTGTCGTTGTTGTTGTATGTCTTTAAATCCAGTAATTTACTGTTGTGGACATTCTAAAATATTGTATGTATATCACTACACGTATTATAATGGAAGCAACAGGGAAATGAGAAATCATTACAGGTTCTCACAATCTTTTGGCTTTGAAGACCTTTTAATGCCTTGCAAGGTAATGCCAATTGCATAATTGTTACATCTGGTATTTGTCAGGTCTGCATTACATTGTTTTGGCCTTGCCTATGTGAATACTTAAGATGGTGTCTCAGGAACGCAGGATGGTTTAGGTTGGAAGTGATCTTTAGGCATCATCTGGTACAACACCCCTGCTCAAGCAGGGCCACCTAGACGTGGTTCCCTAGGACCATGTCAAGGAGCATCCTGTGTTTCAGTCTGTGCCTGTTGCCTCTGGTCCTGTCACTGGACACCACTGAAAACAGCCTGGCTCAGTCTTTGCACCCTCCCCCTGCAAGTAAAAATATAATAAAGGTGCTGCAAGCAGTATCTATCTGTTCTGGGCAGTTAGGAAGAAGTGTTCTGCAAACAACTTAATTGTCTGGGCCCCAGTCTGTTCTGAAACTTCAGATACTTGAAAGTCAAACCAGAGGAAAAAAATGTCAGTTTGAAATTCAGTTGCACAACTGATGTTACTTTTTATCTCTTTATGAAAGCAACTGCTGCAGAATAGTAAGGTTGAAGGACTTGTGTTTTTCACACATTCTGGAATTTTCTGTTATGTTTAGAAAACAAGCATTATAATCCCTACCTGTCTGGCAACTTAAAATGCTTTCAAAATCTACTGCTATAGAGAATGATAAATGACTAAAGTCAAGTTTTGCACATACAGCCAGATAAAAGTTTATCTTTAGGGCATGAGTAGCTGCCAACAATCTGTCCAAAATACTTTAATCTCTTTCTATGCTTCAGTTCCTATTCCATTTTTAACATTTGATTTAATTTGGGCTTGAAATGTTTTGGTATCTACTTTAAGCCACTGAGTAATACTGATTCTATGTGATCAGCTACTTGTTTAAGGTACAGTCAGATAGTATGAGTGTTCTGTGGTAGAAGGAGAAGGTCTCAGCAAGCATTAAGCTCCTAAAAGTATTACTCTCTATTACTGATGTAAAATTATGCAGTAAAATGTTATTAGAAAACATGATAATATATTTCATTCCCTGATTATTTTCTTGTATTTTCTATGCATAGTAGGGTGACTAGTTCAATGCATGTTTTTTATTGGATTTTAGCAAAATAAGCAGTAACAAATACTATTTCTTTATTTTTTGTATTTAAAAAAAAATAGTAAGAGTTAAAGTTTATCTCCAGGGAGACTATGTATTGTGCTAGGTATAAATTTGCCTGTTCCCACTGTCCAGTAATAATTCATTTTCCTAGAATTTTAAGGCACTTGGTGGCTTGGCAGAGTTAGCAGTCTCTTGAACTCCCAAACGGTTCTGCAAGTTTTGGGAAGCAGCTTGGAAAAGCTGAAGGTGAAAATCATCAAAGCAGATGTCAGAGGCAGGGCAAGTCAGGCAGACAAGCTATATGTAAATTCAGAACTGGTAGACTGTGAATATGTTGTTGAAGGCTTTGAAAATTAAAGACAAAGAAATTACTCTTGCAGAAGTTTGGTTCAAGAATTCCTTGCGTAGAAGCAGTTTATAATGTTTCCTGTAATGTGTGTGTTCGTAAGACTGATACTGTGCATTATGGTTTTTTTTAAAAAGTGTCACCTTTTTTCAAAATTCTAGTAGATTGTTTAGTCTTGGGTTGGGTGGTTTTGGTGTGGGTTTTTTTTGTTTGTTTATTTTTGTTGTTGTTGTTGTTTCTGTGTTTGTTTTTTCCTTATCTGAAGGCTTTACTAGACAAGCTGTTAGCATTCACTTGAGAGATCTTTGTAACAGTTGGAAAATACCTCCTGCTGGTCCTCATTTTCATTATGAAAAAGGAATTTCTGCATAACCTATGAAGTTTTGATTATTAGGTCTAATGAAGATTGATCTTGCAGTAGTTTTAAAGTTTCAATAAAAATTTAGAAATGTTCCTCAAATCAATCTTAATGTATTTATAAGGATAGCTTGCACATCAGATTCTGACTTTCATGTGGGGCTTAAGGTGTGTGGCTGGCTGGAGTTGGAATGGGAGCTTGTGTAGACTTGAACTACTTTGATTGAGCAGCTCTCCTTCCAGTAGTAGAAAAGCTAACATGGAGCAGCTTGCCTTGTAAGGAGTATGCAGTTAAGGGTGGCACAGGGTTCTCCATACAAGTGCTATGGCACATGTTGCCATGCTGTCGTTGCTCTTGGTACATGTGGAATTTAGCTGAAATATTTAACTTCTTTAGTTACAGTTCTGATTGCAGGTGTCCTTGTAGCTTTACACACCCTTCCTCTGTCTGCCAATTAAAAAGAAATTAGAAAAAAAAATAGAAATCCTCTGCTTTTTGCTGTAATGAAGAACAGTGGTAAATCTTTGCAGCTGGGTCTGATGCTTCTTCCCTGGCTCCTGTTTGGTAAGGGAGAATGTGCTGATAAATTTTAAATCAAGGATTTATCCTCTTGTTTTTCAAGTGCCTATTGTAATCCAGCAGTTTTGTCAGCTCCTTGGACCTGTACTTTTTCTGTCTTTAAACTTTATGAGATACTAAGGCTTTGATTCCTGCTCCTCCTAATTTAATGGCATGTCCTTCAAGTTGATTACTGTTGCTGCTGCTAAAACCTTCAAGACTGAATGTGCTTTCAGTGGGTGCTGGTATATTTGGCCGTATGTTTTTCTCAACCTCCTCTGTTTGCCTGTGAGGTCTGCTTTCACCAGCAGAGAAAACGTTCCTTACATTAACTACAGGGTCTCCTCTTTGAGGTGTATGTGCATATGTATTTTTTGTATTTTTGGGCTTTAGAAATAAATGTGTTAGGGATGTTGATGGGGAGAGTGAGTTCTCCTGTGCTGTCAGAGCTTTCAAATCAGTGAGCCTGTTTAGTCAGTTGTCTTAAAATAATTTGAGTGTTTCGAACCTTTGCTTGTGGCATCAATGTTAATATGTGCTTTGTATTGGGATCAGAAAATGTACTGAATTGATCTTGATTTTTCTACTGAAATTTAAGTCAAAAAAAAGAAAAAAAAAGGAAAGCTGGTTAAAAAGCCCTAATTTGAGATTCAGTTTCTGTCTGACTGTACATTGCAAGAAGGAGCCTACTGAATCTTTAAGCAGTGCTTGCACTTTTAATAATTCTCATAATACATTTTAAATAAGAACCAACTTTACATTGCAAACAGGAATGTTTTTCTGCGAGGGCCAGATGAGAATTGTGTGTTAGGGGCAGAAATGGAAAATGCCAGCAGAACTTGGACGAGAAGAATGATTCAGATAATGATATCAAATTGGATGGTGTTCATGGAATAGTGCTGTGTTCATGGAATATCTGTGTTAGACAATTTTCCTGTTTTGGTGGGGCCTTAAAATGGTTTGCAGTGGAGCCACTTTTGTGCTGAAAGACTTCTATAGTTGCTGAAGGTTCAGTTTCATCACTTCTACCTGTCGAGGTGTGCAGTGTATTTTGTATCATAGCCTGTAATCTCGGTGAAATTAGCTAGCTGTAGAAGGTTACACTGGGTAGGGAGTTTTCTCTGACTGTGTTACAATTCCTTCTTCTGGAAAATACTTTTATCCTTGATTCATTTGAAGGAAGGTGTATCATCTACTGGTTGTTGAGCAACATGCTTCTAATACTAATGCATGTAGAAAATATGACTGAATAAATGAGCAAAATTGGTTTACAAATGAGTAAGCAAGGCTGAAAATATTCTCAAGGTTCTTGGACTTGGTGATATATTTCATGGGACAGATCACCGTAGGTTTTTCTTGTTCTAAGTGTTAAAAACAACTAGAATAGCAGACTAAGCAAATGCACAGAGAGTAGTGTCAGTGAAAAATATTCTGGTATAAAACGTAATGGTAAACTTGGCATCTGCCAAGTACAGTACTGATTTTCATATTATTCTAAAGAGGTATTCTGGCCTCCTTCACTGTTTTTTGATCTTAAACATAAGATTTTTTTTCAGTGTTCTAAGCATTCTGTGTGGCAGAGTTTTTGATTTAATTATTAAACTGAAGACACAAATAATTCACATTATCTTTTTTCTGTGTTGCTGGGTTTCTCAAAAGAAATTACTAGTACATAACAGAAGAATAATGGAGCAAAGTGGTGCATCAAATTCTATTAAATTGAAAAGATAAAAATGTTTTCAAATATTCTGTATATCTCAAGATAAATCAGTAGGTTAAAATGTGAGAGAATGTAAGTGAATAAATGTAGGGTTTTTTTGTTTGTTTGTTTGTTGTTTGTTTTTTTAATTCAGAACATTGTTTGCTATACATAAGAGAATTCCATACTGTTTTTAACAAAAATAGAGGTAAAAATTCCTAAAGCGTACTGAATCAATATAGCAATTCAAAAAAGATGCAGTGTGATCAGGCTTGGATTAAAAGCATCTGTGTGCTTGTCAATAAGGAGCTGTGATGAGTTTAGGGGTATCATATTGACTGTGTATTAATACATGGTATCCTATAAGACCATCAGTTGATTGTTTAGAATGTAAATGAATCTGTTGATGGATCCAGTGACTGATGGCTTAAATTCCAATTCATCAATTGCTTCATCGGTTTCTTAATTCAGATCAAATATCTCAAGTACACACAATTCTTTCATGGTCTTAAGAGAAATTAATGCTTTAAAACTAATTTAATCAGTCGTGTATAAATACCACTAAATTTTTTGATTGCATCCTATGTGATGACGTTGTAGTTTAAATGGTCGGGACGTTGCAGGTGTCTGGTTTTTTGTTTTTTTGTTTTTTTTCTTCTTGGAAGCTATCATAATTGAAAGCTTCTTGTTATAGTGGTAAATGAAACTCTGCACTCCAATATGTTATCTTGGTGCTGCTATTCATCTTGTCATCAGTTTAAAATTTTCATGCACATAGTCACTTAAGTAATATAAATGATTTAAAAATTAAGTTGTTCGTAAACGATCTGGTGTTAGGTGTGCAAAGTCAAAGTCCATTTTTCTTTTGTTGGGTATATTCTAGTAAGCCATCTCTTTCAATGCTTTTGACCTAAAGCAGGAAGGCTGGTAATATTACTAGACAATATATAGCTGCTTATGACACCACAGTTCCATGTGCCCTGTTTCTCAGTGACCCATCAGTTAATTCATCAACACTTGACACACGCTCTTCAGTGTGACACTTATACCAGTTGATCTTAATTTGATTGCCGTTAAAACCTTCCTTTCCTGACAACTGTTGTCAATTATACAAAATAAAATCAAGTATTCATAAGTAGGCTGTAATAGGATATAGGCAGACAGATTTAATAATTCAGTTTTGCTGGGCCTTGAAAGGCATTAGTTGTAGCTGTTGTTCTCATTTGTAAAAAATTCATTGGATACAGCTCTTGAGAGAGAAGGCAGACATAATTTTATTTAGATTTGACTGAGAAGAACCCAGACATGTAGTGGTGGCTTAGCATTAACTCTAACTGACATGACTTCTTATCAGTTACATATTATAGAAAGTAAATGTAATTTAATTTTTAGGCTAGTTCAAGTGCGCACACTCTACAGTTGTTTTTTGATGATATGTCTATAGAGTGTAGAATTCAACACTGCGTTTATGCAGACCAAACGGTACCTTTTTAAGACTGGGGTGCTTGGCTTTAATATGCTTGTAAAATATGCATATTCCTCCATATCTGCTATATACAACTAAATTGTAGCTGCTTCCCTTTGATGCATTTTCAGCACCAGTTAACATTAAAATGTGTGTGCAGTGGCATATTTGAATTATACCTGTAAGTTCTCTCTAGTGCTTACTGGCAAGTCTCTTCTTAAGCTGGCTGGTACTTGGCAAAAAAAAAAAAAATGGAAGTGGAAATCTGTTCATTTTAATGTTCTCCAAGAGAAAGTTAAATACACTTTTCAGAACTTGTGTGATGTTGATTTGGCTTCTTATATACTATACTGTGTATACTGACATTTGTAACAAACACCATGTGTGGTTTGACTGTTCAGGCTCTGTGGAAGGAATTTGAATGTACTTGTGAAATCTAAAAATGGAGATCTTTTTAAAAATAATTTCACTTGTGAAGTGCTGCTTAAATAGGTGTAGCTGAAAACAAGATCTTCTATAAGTGATTGCTCGAAGCAAAAGCAGAAAAAGTGGAGGAAAGAAGTGTAGAAGTATTTTTATAATGATGTGTCATTCACTTTGATATTTTTTAATGCTAGTTAGAGTAAGTTGTTCCATAGAGTTTTTTTCACATGAAGCTGAAATCCTGCCTCTTCCATCTCATCTCATGACGTAAAGCTTCTTTCTCAGATCTTTCTTCCACGATGGGAACTAGGAGTGAGGAAATGGAAACTAAGTTCTGGATACATGGCAAGTAAGATAGTTTGGTGTCTCGTATCAAGGAAATTATTGTAATTTTTAACATTGTTATTAATCAAGAAACATGGCTAATCCTGGAAAGGAAGTGTTTTAAATATGAGTATACTTTCCCACCTTTTCTTTGTCAAAACAAAGCCAGAAGACTTCATGATCAAAGAAGAAAGCAGGGAGGAATGATGATGCATAGTATTAATTAAGAAAAAGCTCATTATATATATAATTGATTTTTTTATTTCATCAAGAAGCTTCCCTTTCTGGTTTGGTGAGGTGTCCTTTTTTTTTTCTTTGCACACTTTTTAAGGCTAAAATACGACCAGTGTTTTCCAAGTACAGCCTGTGTTTAGTTTGAAAATTCTTGTTGAGGGTTTTTTTCTTCACGATTTCTAGAGGTACGCAGGCCCATAAAACCAGTGATGCATCTGGAAGTGTAAACCATTCCCAGAAGCATTTGACATGTATGTTCCTGCATGTGTGTTGTGATTAAAGCCTTAAGTCCAGCACACACTGAGTAAGTAGGATTCTTCCTACTTACTGTGTATTGAGCACAGTACCTTTGACAAATCTAGGCCAAGCGTATCATGGCCCTGAATCAGTGCCTTCATAGATGAGCTTTTGTATTACTATTTCAAAACACCATAAAAGCTGCTGAAATAAATGTTATTTTTGTTCAATATTCCATTAACACACAAAATAACTTTTTTAAAAGATGGGTTTTAATCTCAAAAGATTAAGATTTATTGGTACCTCAAATAACCATTAACAAGAAGTCTGTTAACAAGTAGCAATGTATCCCTATATTTTAAAGTTATGTAGTTACTTCAGGTTCTTAAAATGGTTTTACTCCTTTGTATTGCAGGTGCTGCTTTTCCACAGAAAAGCAATCTTAGAGAATTTACTCTAAGAATTTACTTAGACCTCAAATAGTTGAGCTTTTGCTAGAGTGCAAACAAATGGAATTGTAGTCCTAGGACTTCCCTAAGCATACAAGTTCCACAGATTTAAACTGAAATAGCTTTAAAAATCAGTTGGGTTGTTATTGGGCAGCACCTTGCATGGACATACTCTAAATTAATTTATACCTATCTTCAACTGATTAGGCTAAATAAATATTGTATGCTTGTAAACTATTTTAAATGTGCTTATGTGACATTGGCTCTACTTTTGATAAATGACTGAATTCTTCAAACCAGTGTAATTTCCTTATATCAACCCTAAAATTCTAGTTCACTTCACTCCAGGATTTCCACTAGAAAGACAGAAATAAATCCGAGAGTTTCACAATGTTCAGCTTTGTCCACTGATCTTGAATGACTCTGTATTGTTGTAGGAAATAAGCATCTGAGTGCCATCACTGTACAAAGTAAAAGGTTTGATATTCATTCTTCTTTTATATGTAGCCTTATGAGTTACTCTTTATACATATATATACAGCTGTGCGTTTGTAAATAGCTAAGATACTTAATGACTTTTCCTTTAAGCAGTAAAGAACTTGAAAAAAAAAAATCATTTGTGCTGTAAAATAATTGTCAGATTCAAGAGTTACCACTGAATTCAGAGGGAAAAGCAATTCCTGACATCTGTAGAGATGTGTTTTTTCCTGACATGTTATATTCAGGTTAGAAATGTAAATGACTTTTAACATTTACCTAAAACATTTGATTGAAGTACATAATGCCATTTTTTACTACTTCGTTTTGGTTTGTGATGATGGGAAGAGGACAATGCTTCCAAGCATTTCAAAATGAAACAGTTACAAATAGCTGTTTTTTCAGAGGACTTTGATTATTAGAAGTTTTATGTACTGGTAACTCAAATACCTTCCAAAAGTAAAGAAAATATGTCTAACTTCCATACAATATACAGTGGGGAATGTTTAGTTTTTTACAGGTCCACGGTCTTGGTGGGAGCGAAGAGTTGTTTTCATACATGCTTTGTAATTACATGTTTAATCTCCCATGTTTATAGCTTACTTAAGCTGAGTTTAAAATCAGGACCTCATAGAATAATTAAAATTACTTAGTCAAAAGTGCTGCAGTATTTGAGGAAGAGGATTGTATTGTTTCAGTTTTGCTGTTGAGATCATTATTGAAAGCTGACTTGGCAGAAGGCAGTCACTTTTTCTGGATAAAAGGGAAACAGCCTATGAGATAAGTTATTGATGAAATTAACTGCTGAAGTGGAGAGGAAATGCAGCTGGCCAATACATGTCATAGTGTGAGCTCTATTAAATGAATATATGTGCAGTCAACCATTCACAGGAGCTACACTTGTCTTGAACTGCATTGATCTATAGTATAATTCTAAATGAAATTGATGGAAGAGAGCAACCATTGACAGGAAGGGTAAAGAGAACCATGAAACGTCTTGTACAGGAAAAGTATGATGGAAAGTAGGCTTATTTATGCCATGGATAGAAAGTGCATTGGAACTGTGGTATTTCTAGGTGTTCCTAGGTATCTCACCCTTAATTATTAGGCAGTGTATGTTGCTGGGCTCTTCAAAAACTGCTTTATAATATTTATTTTTTAAAAGCAAATCCATAAAGAATCCTGTCAAGAATTTAAAATCAGCTTCTCAAGGAATTTAGATACAGCTTTACAGCTTGCAGCTCTGAGCTTTAGATGAAATTTAGTTGTGATCATATGTTCTAAGAGCTGTTTATGTTAACATTTAAAGTTGAGGGTTTTTTTGGTTTTGTTTTTTTGTTTGTTTTTACTTACTATGTACTTACTATAAATACAGCTGTTACATGAAGGCTGGTAAGCTTCTTTCAAGGCTGTTGTGTATAAATGCTGCCTTCTAGTCAGATGTAAGTTCAGGTGACTTCTCTCTCAGGCATATCCTTTCAGACTATTAGCTCATTAAACTGCTTAATTTACAGGCTTTGATGAATAAAACATTAGGTTCTGTTAGATTTTACTTATGTCAGGGTCCATGTGTCCTATAAAAGAATCTCTCTCTTAATTTTGTGTGCATTGGTAGGTACACTTTCTCCATGTGTTGCCTATTAGATTCAAAGCTTCTAGTACATGGTCTTCTTGTCTGAGTAAGAGGACTCAAACCTGGATAAACTCCCTTGGCAGTGTTTCCTTCAGTTTAATTGCTGCCATATTACCTCTAGTGATGAAAATACTTTGTTCGTTTTTATTGGATTGGTTGAACTATGGAAGGAATTATGGGTATATATGCAAGTATGTCAATATGCATTGTTTAAAATTTACAAATAACTTGAAAAAATCTATTTTTATTTCACACCCATAGCACACAGTTACAATAGCGTATCAGTTGCTAGGCTGTAGCATAACAGTACTTGTAATGATTACTTCAGAAATACTTAAGTTTTCTTTAGCATAGCAATTGTGAAGAGTATTGCTAAAATTTTACCACCTTTTTAAAAGGCTTCAAACTAGAAAGAAGTTGTAGCTAATTGCAGGGTTTTAACATATTTGCAATGCTAGTATACAGTCTTTTCTGAATCTGACATTAGTAACCTATGTATGACTTTAGACCTGATACCCTTCAAGCTAGCTTCGGGGGCAAGAGTAGGCTCTGCACTGGTTTCAGTTTCCTGTTTCTTGAATATTCATCTTCTGTCTGTAAATCCTGCTGATTCTCTTCAGTATGTATCAGTCTATCATAAACTTCCCTTGTCTTAAGTACCGTGCATGTGTTGACAGACTTTTTTAGCCTTGGTTCCTTGACAGTTGTTTCTTTAAAGTATAATACATTGGGACCCGTATGGTTTTGAATGGTATCCTTGTTAAGGATTTATTAAAAAAAAAAAAAAAAAGTTTCAGAGAAGCCAGAAGATTATGAGCATTGGAAGTTTGTGATGTCATACCGGCACAGAGACAAGAATCACAGGCATCAGTTTGTTACTTTATTGTGTTGGGACTGTACAAGTGACACAATTCTGAACAGAAAAAAATGGAACTTGTTTCAGCTTCAGCCAGTGAAGTTATTTCTCTTGCTCATAGCATAAAACCTGTTTAGAAACTATTAAGGAACCTGAAAACTATCACTCCCCCCCTATTCCTAACAGGCATATTGTTAATTTTATCAGAAAAAAATTGCTATTATGTGATATCTGGAGCATTCCTGGAAGAAAACACACAGGCATTGCAAAATCTGAATCCTTTTATATTTAGCGTGTTTATTTAAAAATGGTTATAAATTTCTTTATTTTCACTTTTCTATTTTTTTTAACCCAAACTGAATTTTTGAGATTAAAAAAATAGTGTCTCTTTATATCTTCAAGGTTCATGTTTCATTCGAACTGACCAGCTCGATGGAGAAACAGACTGGAAACTGAAGGTTGCTGTCAGCTGCACACAAAGATTGCCAGCTTTGGGGGTAAGCATTTTTATCTGTTTGCTTTTAAGTTATCTTCCATGTATGCATACATACCTCTTATGTAAAAATTGTTACTTTTAAGTATTGAGAAATACCTGTCATCACAGTCTTAGCTTTTGCAATAAATAGATATTCTGCTGAATGAGAAGTTGGTTATACAAATATTCTAGTTTTTAAATTGAAAAGAAATTGAGACAGAATTGGTTTTTTATTTTTGAACTTAGTGGTTCTCATTGTGATCCTCACTGAGAATCATACTCTGCAGAGGCATATCACAGTTGTAGTGTTTTCAACCAAGTGTTATACTGCAAGGGCAAGTCATTTGTGCCTCAAGAACCATTGATTTAATCACTGGCTTGGAGGCTTGTGAGACAGAAGTCTGCTGTTGGAAGGTAAAGTGTTTTTTGTTGTCAAGATGCTTTTTAGTCTGACTAGGTGCAACATGCAAGTTCTTGCAAGGAGGGCTCTCTGACAGTTGCCTGAATGTGTGTAATTTTTATGTGTGTGTGTCATGTCACAGGTAACTCTTAAAATCATGAAAAAGGACATATGTATGTGTGCATATGTATGTATACATTCAAAATAGACATATCCACAAAAATGTATGTAGAATTGCATAAATGTCTCTTAAGGAGAAGCTGAACTGTGTCCCTTGTATTGGGGAAGCTTGCTGTTTTATAGGAGAGTGGGCTTAGTATTAAGAGACTTCTGAAAACACACTCACATTACAGGCTGGTGGAAACTGTACAGAATTCCTGGTGTTTTGACTCAAAGTCCTCTAGGTACATCCTCTGTTCTGCCTGGAGAAGAGAAAGCTGCGTGGAGTTGTCATAGCAGCTTTCCAGTATCTGCAGGGAGTCTACAAGTATACTGGAGAGGGACTCTTCATCAGATTGTAGTACTCAGGGTAAGGGGTTCAAACTTAAACAGGGGAGGTATAGGTTACATATGAGAAATTCTGTGGGAGTGGTGAGACACTGGAAGAGGTTGCCTAAGAAGCTGTGGCCTGAAGACCAGGTTGGACAGAGCTTTGAGCAACCCGGTCTAGTGGAAGGTGGCCCTGCTCGTGGCAGGCAGTTGGAATTAGGTGATCTTAAGGTCCCTTCCAACCCTGAACCATTCTAAGTGTTTTATTAAAGGCAGACCTAGTTTGAGTGGACTGTTAATATGCCAGATCTTAGCAGGACTTCAGCAGTTGTTATCCCAGAATTACTGAGTTGCCACCACACTAAAATTAGCAAAAGGGAGAGATCTGTTTCCTGTGTTCTTAGTGCTCTGGTTACTGGCTTTACATGTGGCAGGAGGAGGAAAGAATAGCTCAGTTTGAATTCAGAGGATTGGGAATAAAGGATGGAACTGAAGTTTGGTCATGCTCATGGAGGTGCCAAGTCAGGCTCCAAGATGGGAGTTCTAGTGCAAGAGCACACTTTAACAAGTACTTTGAAACTTGCAGTTGAATTTAGTATTCGTAGTACTGCTTCTTCTGTAGGTTTTTACCATTTAATCATTGGCCTCTGTGTTTTCTCATGGAAAAAAAAAATCTTGTCCGTATTTCAGACAGATGCATCCATTTGACTGAGATTCAGTCAATTTTCTATCTTGCTTTGATGTTTTTGGTTTGTTTTTTTGTGTGTGTGTTTGGAGTGTTTTTTTGTTCGTTTGTTTGTTGGGTTTGTTTGTTTTTTTTTTTGTTTTTTTTGGGGGGGGCTTTTTGGGGTTTTGGTTTTTTTTTTTTTTAATTAGATAATGCTTTTTAGAGTTACAGACATGTCTAACGTAGCTATTTGTTATTTCACTTGTTCTGAAAGCATCACTGACTGCACTTGGTAAATACAGCTCTTTGTGCAGAGCACTGCCTCTTTGAGTTGTTTGCTGGTTATAATTTCAGTGTTCAGAGCTTGAAATCTGGAATAAACAACAATGCAAATGTTTCTCTACACTTTCCTTTGGAAAAAAAAAAATAATTTTACATTGTCTTCTCCTTTTTTTTAAACATCCCAAATCCATGTCTGAGATTTTCCCTGCTTGTTAGGAAAAAAATAGACCTGCTAGAGCAGGGAATTGCTGTACTGTAACTTTTATATTATGTTATTGATAACTGATTTTCATTTTTTTTTTACTTGATAAATTGTTAAGCATCTAGAGATATAGTATAAAATTACAGTTAGACCTGTGCATTTGATTTGAAAGAAGTGTATATGCTTGTTTACAGTGGAAAATAAATCAGAGGTGGTTGAAGCTGGGCTGTCTGCATTTGAGGAGTAGAACATGCAGCCTCAACTTCCTGCAAAACTCAGTTTGCCTCAGGCGTCAGTTGTTTTGGGCATGTTGGGGAGGAAAAGGCAACGTATCACCAATAAACTATTCATGCATCTTGGAAACAATGAACAAGAGTCAGTTGTACAATATAGTAACAATTTCTTCCTTAGCTGTTTCCACTTACTGCTGTTAATTACCTCTAACTGATCTCTGCTTCTTGCAAGATTTTTATGTTCTACCTCTTCATGAGCTATAGGTAATAACCTGAGTTGCATCATCAGGTGTAGCTGGTGAAGGAGCTATATGCACTTAAAATTTCCCTGGCTACCAGCAGCAAAGGGAAGCCCCCAAGTAGCTGATGTGCCTCTGCCCTTTCTTGCATCACACAGTCACTGGTGGTTAACCATGCTAGCCAAGACTTCGTCTACGCTAAGTTGGCACGTCATTCTGAGTAACTGATTCTGGGTATAATACTTTCTGCCAACTTAACTAATCTATCTCCCAATTTCCATGCTGTCTGGTTTGGTCAAACCATTGATACTGGGTGGTTCTTTAATGAGATCATTTTAAATGGCCGCTTCCCAGCTGGTTTTGGGTGGTTTGCAGTGGTCATGTCACATCTGCTTCACTCCTGTGCCCCATCTGTCTGTGGAATGTTTTGGGGAAATAGTAGCTTAATGTGGCCAAATGTAAACACTTTTTAAGGCATCCCCACATCGTTCACAGAAGATAATATCCCAGAGGCTGTTTCTGTTCCTGCGGAAAGCACGGTATATTTCTTTACTTTCTGCAAAGACACACTGACCTTTACTGGGATGGCAATAATATGCAAGAGTATCATCTAAAGAAACTGCTGATGGACAGCTTCAGAAGATTACTATGAAACTGTAAGCAAGCAGTGAAATTTAAACTAACAAAAAATAGCATTATGGAATTATTTATTGTAAGCCTAATTTTTGCACTTAATAGTAGCGCTGTCTCTGTAGGCCCTACGCATACTCATTTTCTTTAAAGTTAAATTAAAATGCAGTAAGCGGAATGATTTTTTTATAGTTTCAGTGAAAAGAATGGTTCCAGAAAGAAGTACAAATAGGATATGCAGTTTAAATATTTAAGGACAGTGTTTGTCACCCTTTGAAACTTGACATTCAATTTATTTAAAAAGGGATGCTTAAAATATGTAGTTGAGGTTTCCTCAGTAGACAGTATTCAAGCTCTCTTGTATACTCAGTGGAAAAAAAATTGGAGCAAGTTGGTTAAACATAAGGATCACTTGAGAAATCCATTTCAAGTAGACTTTTTCTGACCCTAGGCTTCTACAGTATCCTGTGTTGCTTAATAAAACTGCAAAATCAGGCAAGCTGCTTTCCAGGTATTAACTTGAAAATGTGTGGTCTGTTGCTGTGTGTAAAACATCCGTATGCTTCTTTCTGTTCCTAACTTGAAAAACCACTCTTTTACAGTGATTATTTTGCTAGCCCATATTATGTGTAATAGGGGCATGAGCTTTTTTAAACCTATCAAAAAAGTAATTTTAATTAATAAGTAATTTTAATTACTTTAGCAGAAACTTTGTGGGCTTTCAAGCTGTTTAGCAAAGGGCTGAGCTTTGTGCTGCGGCCTGGGATCAGCTTGGGTTTTCTTTTCCCAACAAAACGTTAGGAGAATCAGTGATCCTTCTTCCAGCTAAAGAAAGCTGCTGGGCCGGGATCCTTCTCTGTGTTCACAGAGGCAGTACATCGCATCTGACGTGGCCAAAGTAAGGCACTTCAGGGAACGTCTTCCTAAATGTTTTGCTTCAGCTTTTTTAAATGAAAAAGCTGTTTTGCTTTAAAAAAAATCGTAAAGTTCACCCTCGCAGACAGCAGCACATCATTCACAGTGGATAGAGGCCGGTTTCTGACCGTACTGTGTGATGCCATCAGACAGCACAGCACAACGAGGGCGGGCCGTGCGCGGCGGAGCGGCCTTGCCGCGCAGCGCCGCACCTTGGCGGCGCCACCTGCTGGGTGGTCGCAGGCACAGCGGCGGGACGGCGGCACGTGGGGACCTCGCCTTCTCCGGCGGCTGAGAGCGAGTCCCGGCCGCTTGGGGAGCGGGGTCGCTGATGGCAGTTAGTCATTGACAAACTGATTGGGGATTAACTGAAGACACGGTAAAGTAAATGGGTTGGGCAGGATATATTTACTCCGCTCCTGTGATAACCCACGCCTGCAACGTTGCGGCAAGCTCTGGGACTCCCAACCTAAGAGGGACGTGGAGCTGTTAGAGCAAGTCAGGAGGAGGCCAGGAGGATGCTCTGGGGGCTGGAGCACTTCTGTGGGGACAGGCTGAGAGAGCTGGGTTTGTTCAGCCTGGAGAACAGAAGGCTCTGAGGAGACTTTAGAGCAGTTTCCAGTGCCTAAAGGGGACTGACAAGAAAGCTGGAGAGGGGCTTTTGACAAGGGCAGGAAGGGATAGAACAAAGGGGAATGGCTTTAACCTGACAAGAGGGCAGATTTAGATTAGATATTAGTAAGAAGCTTTTCACTATGAAGATGGTGAGGCCCTGACACAGGCTGCTGGGAGAAGCTGTGGCTGCCCCATTTCTGTCAGTGTTAAGTTTGGACAGGGCTTCGAGCAACCTGGTCTAGTGAAAAGTGTCCCTGCCCGTGGCAGGGGTTTGGAGCTAGGTGATTGTTAAGGTCCCTTACAACACAATTCATTCTGTGTTTCTGTGAATTATGTGGAGAACTTGAAGTTCTTCTGATCTTGTCCGTTTCCAAGATGCAAAGCTTGTGTTTTAATTCAGTACTGCTGTTAAACTGAAGTCTCATATTTGCATCGGTGGCTACAAAAATGTGTTAGGTTTCCAAGTTTAGCTGTATACGTGTTTATGATAAACCAGCAGTTGGCTGCAGGGGTCCATTCACAGGGAGACACTATTCAGACAGCTGATTGTGGGGTGCAAACTGTGGTACAGCAGTAGTGCTTTTCCTGGCTTCCAGGGATTCACCACGCATAAAGCAACACCTGTGGCAGTGTCTTCTCCATGTGCTTGCAGTGTGTTTTCAAAGCCACGGCTTACAATTCATACTTGCATACGAAAATATATTTGTAATGATTTAGGAGAACATGTGCAAGTTGATTATAAAATAGATTATGAACAATTTGTGTTTGACAGAATATGCTCTCCATAAACATAATTGGTTAAGATTTCTTTAGCTCTCTGATGTTAAGTTGGAGAATATTGGCACGAGCTGTCAGTCGTGTCAGCAGAGCAGCAGTGTAACCCTACCCACTCTGACACCCAGGAGAAACAAACCTGCAGACCTTCAGAGCTTTTCTTAAAGAACAGATGATACCACCAAGATGATCAGTACAGATTTTGTTGTCTTTCAGAAGCACTTAATGTGATCAAAGAATTAAAATTTCAACAAGTGATTTAATGTCAGCTGAGCAGCAAATATTGTAACACCTAGATTAGGTTTCTTGCAGTTTAATACTTATATGTGGGGCAGTCCGTCTGGCCAAACGTGTGTTCTCAGGCTTTCTTCTCTAGCTTGTGTGTGATCAACTAAATTTATTAACAGCAATGAGGTCACTGTAATTTTCAATAAATGGTGACTTGCTGATTTATATCAGAAGATCCATACAGCAGTAAACAATACCATTTACATTTAATTAGTTTTATTGAACCAAAGGCAATTTTATTTGTAATGAACTACATGTTATGATTAAGAATGTATTTTAATGATCTTTAAGTAAGGTGAATAAATGTTGCCCTTGACCTAACAGAGGAGGTTTTTCTGTTATCAATAACTTTACAGTGATTTTTAAATCGTGAAATGCCGAAGACAACATTTTCATTATTGTACTATCATCAAGCCATTTCCTGACTTTGTGTAGAAAGATTAAATGTATTCTGAATTATTATTTTCAAATGAGATCATTAAATGCAAATCAGTTTGTTTTTTTTTTTAATCTATTGTTGTATTAAAGAATTTAATTGTTATTACTTGAGTTTCAAGTCTTTCATATAGTTTCTTTAATCTAAAACTATTACAAACCCCCTACCAGGTGTGTTTTGGGTTAGGGTTGTTTTTTTTGTTGGTTTTCTGTTTGTTGTTTTTGTTTGGTTGTTGTCGTTAGTTTTTACTTGAGTAAGAAAATAGCTGAGGTCATTTGTAATCACCAACACCTAAAGGCAATGTAATATTAGATGCAGAATACTGTTTCAGTTGAATATATCAGTAGAACTATTTTGGTTCAGCGAACCAGCAATTCAGTGCTGACAGTATGAAAGTAATTCTTTACTGAAGCTGGATTTCATAATGATCATAGAATCACAGACTGGTTTGGGTTGGATGGGACCTTAAAGCTTATCCAGTTCCAACCCCCGGCCATGGGCAGGGACACTTTCCACTACATCAGGTTGTTCAAAGCCCAGTCCAGCCTGGCCTTAGATCATGTCCTTCATTAGTTAAATCATTACTAATAAGTGGTTTGGGTTTTATTTTTTGTTGTTGTTTTTTTGTTGTTGTTGTTGTTGTTGTTTGTTTGTTTTTTGTTGTTTTGTTTTTTTTTAATTAAATCCTTTGTCCAAGTAATTTCCCTTTTTTTATATAAAGGAAACCAAACACGTAACCAAACCAGATAAATCGTTCTGGCTCAGTGAGCAGAAGTTATATTTACATATAATGTTGTGCAAAAATCTTGTGTCACCTCATAAAATTCACCATTGCGAGTTCCTTCAAGACATTGAGATAAATTCACAGCAGTAGGTGAAGGAACATCTTTGCAGGCTTTATTGTTTAATTCAGTTAATATCTGTCTTCTATAACTGTATTATCCTTTGTATTTCTTTTTCCTCCCTTTGCATTCTAAATCTTCAGCTACTGTATTTTTTTTGGCCAGAGAATGATGTCCATTTGGAGTACAGTGCATTGTGGTACAGAAGAAAAGTCTGTCCTGGGGTTGTTTTTTTCTTCACTCTGATAATGAAAAAACACTTCTGAAAGCTACTGAGCACATGTAATATGCTAGTATGTCTTTCTAATACTCACTACTGACATGCCAATGAATTGCCACCTCCCAGATTTCTCTCAGAGCATAGGCTTAAGGGTTTTTATTTGGGGTTTTTTTGGTGTTGGGGTTTTTGGTGTGGTGGTTTTTGTGTTTCGGGTTTTTTTTTTTGGTTGATTGGTTTAGGTTGGGGTTTTGGTTTTTTTTTTAATGTGTTGTGTGGTTTGTTTGTTTTTTTTTTGTTGTTGCTGTTATGTTTTTTTTTGGGGGGGTGTCGTTTGTTGCGAATTTTGGGGGTTTTGGGGATTATTTTTTTAGCTCTAGGAAAAAACATAGATTTCTACAATACTCAGTTCTAGTTTGTGGCGTTCGGGCTAATGGCACAAATGTGTAGGAAATGTAGAGATTTCAGTTTTTCAGGAAGGGGAGTTAGTTTTAGTGTTAAAATTCAGATAAAAAGAAAAGGAAAACATGAAAGTTTAAGTGATAAATCAGAAATACAAAAGGAGAAGCGAAACATAAAAAGACAACACCAAAGGAATGTGGTAGAAATATTTACATTTAAAATGTAACAAAGGAGAACATCATAATAAAAGAAAATATGAAGGTGAGAAACCAGGAAAATGTATTACTGCATAAATGCCAATATACTTAATAAAAGGGGATATTTCTGCTTCCTTTTATTCTAATCTTGCTTCCCACTAAGGCATTTTGTCAGAGAAGTTCTTGGTTGACACATTTCACTAGCAGTTTTTATTGTGTATATGAGTATGTGTGTGGTATTACTTTTCCACTATGCTGTCCAGTACTGAGAGACTCTTTATTTTTCTTTGCATAATAAAGCACATAATAGGATGGATTAGCTAAATTGTAGGTGATAACAGATTGGAAAGAAGTGAATGATGAAGACATAGGACACCAGATGTGTATTAGTTTCATATAAATTATTTCTCGTGAACCTGATGAAAGTAGGTTGGAAGAACAAGGATGTAATGAATGAACTTTGTGTGAAAGACTTCAGTAAATGGCTAATGGTTTAGGATAAATATAATTTGTGAGAGTTAATGTTCAAATTTGATTCATTTATTAAAAAGCATATCAAATAAAGTCTTGTGTGGTTTTTGCAGGGTATGAAGTGAGAGATGTGTGTAGAATATAAATAGAAATACAAATTCATTCTTTAAAGAGCTACACTTTTTAAAGTCAAACGTGTGCTAAATATGCAATAGATTAAAAAAAAATTCATTTTGATCCAGAAAAGTGAAACCCATGATATTCAAAAATCTTATAGTTAAATTGTATCAGAGGAACAAGAGGACAGAAATGTGTCTGATTTTAAGATATTAACACAGGTGGATTTTTGTAATGTTCAAATTCTGTAATATTAAAATGTTATTTTTGTGCTTATATTCAAAATTATGATGGCGTGCTTTTAAAAATAGCTACATTTGAGCCAAGGTGTGGTTATACTTCCGTGAAGGAGGCTGTAAAATTAATTCATTCTGCTTTTGAAGATAGTACATTCTAGCTAGCATGAACAGCGTATTATAGCCATGTAATCTGCTCCCAGAGATGGTGTCCGATTAGCCTTTTTCAGGATTCATCGAGTAATAGAGGATGGAGATAACCCAGATAGTTAGGTGCTGCATACACTGAGAAGGTAGACACTTGCATTTAATCAGATGTTACGATTCTTAGACTGACTGTGATTTACTATCAAGCATTTGCTCCTCCCCAGAGTAGAAATCGGATCCCTGCATGAGTGGTCTGCTGTTGTTGAAATCCTTTAGCTGCTGTTGGTCTAAAAAGCACCAAAAAGTTTGCTTTTGTGATCAGGAAGCTCTTTGTATTAGTATTTTAACATTTAGTCAGTGGCATTCTTTCTGTGGGAGGTGGATGTTTCAGAACAATTACCTGATGAAATAAGAATTTTAATGGTGATCCTCGATGAGCCTTTAGGAACAGCTCTTAAGATCTGAAAATCATCAGATTTTTTTTTTCTTACCCTGTTTATACCATAATGCCACCTTAAGTATGTAGCCTGCTACTATAGTATCTAAGTATCTTCTGTTTTTCTTAGTTTTAGGTTAGGAGTGTTCATGGGTTGTTTGCTGTCATGGGTAGTGGTACCATATATATTAGACACAATTTTGTCAGACTAGTTTAGTGTATCCCTGACTGTAAGCGTTTGAGTAATCCTTTTAATGTATTCAGGCTTTCTTGAAGCTGATGGATTCTTCTCATGGGTTGACTGCAGACATGCTTGAACATTTAAGAGAACTTGCATCCATTTCATTGTTTCCTCTTGTAGTCAGTTGGCTTTCTCCTTGCTGGAAAAATACTTTGTTTCCAGTTTCATTAAAAACAAACAAGCAAAAAAAACTAAACCAAAACAACACAAGCAAAAAAGATCCCAATCAAACAAACAAAAAGCACTTTAAAAGAACGAATACATGGGGGAAAAAAAAATTATACTATTTTAAATTAGAATGGAACTGTGAAGAGAAAATAAATCAGATAAAATTTTTAACTCATGTTATAAACATAAACCAGTTCATTGTTTGAACTGTCAACACATTTAGAATATCATCTTGGATCTGGTTTCTTCATAGCAAGATGTACTAAAAAAACAGCATGGTTTTTAATTGGGTAAAAAGTTCATTAACTTAATTTGGAGGGTGAGGAGTGTTGGGGGTTATAAACTGGAATTTTTATCAGTAAAGATGGTAATATGTTATTCAAAATATGTGATTAAGTTGAAACAATAGTAAGGACATTTATTTGTTTTACAGGATCTCTTTTCAATCAATGCTTATGTTTATGCTCAGAAGCCACAGCTGGATATTCACAGTTTTGAGGGTACCTTCACACGGGTAAGTAAAGTATCTAAATACAGTTCTACTTCTCGCTTCCATTTTTCAGTGTAAGTGAAACATATACTTAGTGTCAAAGTTGTATTGGATCTTTTTTTTTTCTCCAAGCTATAATGCTATTCATGTATTCAAACCAAATATGATAATAACAGTATAGTAATTTCTGTTATTTTCAAAGGTGGCCTGCTGAAGTTAACCCTTTAAAGTAAGGTCTCCTAGGAGGTAGTAATTTTTTTTTTCCATTTTCTTATAGATTTGTAGCATTATATTAGCAAATACAGTGGTTGTTTTACTCATTTTAGCCAAACTTGGTGTTAGTAGACTCATTCCTCTTGGTAGTTTGTTTCTAAAATAATTTGATGGAACTAAATACCATGGAGGTATAGAAGGGTTGTTTCGGGTTTTTTTTTACCCAAGTGACTCAAATTGGTAATAAATTTTGTTCAGTAATTGGAATTCAAGTTCACAATTCTAAATACACTGATGAATGAGATACTGCAGTTGTTGGCTCTCAAAGACCAATTTATACTAGTTATATAGTTCATGTTGCCTACAAAGTAGATGTCATTTTGCCACACCTTCTAAAGCTGTAAGCAGCGATGTTTGTTTAAACCTTGTATTGAACAATTGTCCAAATGAAACTTCTGTTAACAGCTGTAAAACTCATGTTATTCCTGTCCCAGTGGCTAAGTGCATATTTTTCTAAATACAAATTGAACTCCTCAGAGCCTTTTTAGCAACAGTGTGTAATTGAGACATTGGGAAATCATCACTAAGCAGTTGCTTCCTATAGTGAGTTCTGTTTGTACATGTAATAAGAGGTGTATGGTTCAAGCATCCCTGATATGTGTAAATAAACCTGATTATAGAATCATAGAATAGTTAGGGTTGGAAAGGACCTTAAGATCATCTAGTTCCAACCCCCCTGCTATGGGCAGGGATACTCCCACTAAACCATGTCACCCAAGCCTCTGTCCAACCTGGCCTTGAACACCACCAGGGATGGAGCATTCACAACTTCCCTGGGCAACCTGTTCCAGTGCCTCACCACCCTTACAGTAAAGAACTTCTTCCTTATTCACTTCTTCTGATGGATTTTATGCTTTCAGGTTTGTATGGGTGTTGTTTTAGCCAACAGAAACTGCCCTCCTTTCCAGTTTCAGTAGGAAGGGCATTTTAAACTGAACTTGAGTGTGCATGCATCTGGGGGCAGTGCCCTCAGATTTGGTTCACAAGGATGACTCTGTAGGTATTTTTAGACTTTTTTTTTCTTTTGTTAACAGTGTACCTTCTGCATAGTGAAATGTTGGTTTAGGCTGCTTGTTTAGCGACTTATCTTTCTGCTTCTTCTGTGAGCTCTTGCTTTGTACACTAAATCAGTTTTTGCATCTAATTTCTATTTTATGTTAAAGTAAAAAAATTAGTGTGCTTAGTGATGCTTATGCATACATTTTTCCTAGTTAAGCATTGATGTTCAAAGAATTCTTGCAAGGGTAGGTTGACAGGGTAATAGCACATTGATTTTTCTTTTCTTTTCCCCCCCCCCCATTATGAAGACAGAGTACTAACAGTGTAGAAGACAAACTTGGATAATTTCAAAAAGTTCATAACCATAAAACAAAATAGAAACTTAGATGCACTGCTCTGGCGTTCTTATGAGGGAACAACTTCTCTTAAGTACTTATGTGTGAGAAATATATCCACAGCAGACCTGATAGATGACAAGATACTTTTTGCAGTGCACTTGTGTAACCATGTCAGGAGGAGTTAAAGCTCTGCTGTACTCTATTCATATCTGCCAGCTCAAAGGAAGTAATTTTCTGTTGTCCTCCATGGATTTTGGTGTGTTACATGTAGTCAGTTCATGCATGGGCGTGAAGGGAGGAACATGTCTCATCCTTAAGTAATATTAATTCTTTTACTCCTCTCCCCTCTTATGTTGAGTCAATTTTTTACTTCATATTTACTGTTAGAGAATTATCTATTTTGAATTAATGGCTGTGTTCAATCTGGCTTAATTTTATGTTGCCACTGGAGGCCAATGGTATTAAGTTTTGCAAGTCCTTTTGACTCACCTTCCTTGTGCTAGCACTGACAGCCATGCAGACAGCCAGACTAGGGAGCTAACATGTGACCCTCTCCAAAATAAATGTGCCAGCAAAAGGAACATAACAAGAATAATGGACTGTGGGATTGGGGTGAGGAAGGAATCTCTTTCTGTGATGTAACTAAATTAATGTGTATTCTTCTGTTTTCCTACTTCTGTTGGTGTGGGTTGTTGTGCTGCATCCTGTCAGGTGGGAATAAGGCTAGAAAAGGTCAGTGGTACAGTAGTTCACTGAGAATTAAGTATTTAGTCTGAAAGACCTCTGTCATGATCTGAAAAGAAAAATCTAATGAATTATAGCTTTGGAACCTTTTAAATGGCTACATAAAACTTGTCATGATCCTTGGTCAGCTGTATTATGAATTCAGGACTGAGAGTAGGATATATTGAATTTTTATTTCATTGCTCATCTGTCCTTTCTCTGCACATGCAAGAGCTACAGACTAGTTTCCTAGAAGATGAACTGTAGACAGTTTAAACTTCTATGATCAATAGTGCACTTGACTTTAAAAACTGAGCCTGAATAGGAAGCTTGAATACAATACTGAACTGCATATTCTAGTAATGGATTTAATTCAGAATTTGAAGACCAATAAACATGCAGCTGCCAAATGAAATTCAACACAGCAGACCTTAAGTGGAAACTTTGTTAGCTGGGCAAAGAAGCCCTTGTATGTCAAATTTCTTCTACTGGAGTGAGTGATGGATTTTCGTTTACCCCAAAACATGTTCTGTTAACTGTAGTAGCATCAGAAAAATTGCAGAACTGTTTCTCCTTACCACAGACCTGGTGTTGTTCAGGAATCAGAGTCTTTGTCACTTCCCTGTTCCATCTATCCCTACCATCTCCCCAAAAGTAGAGATAAAAATAATGTGAAACTTCTGAACTCATAACTTGTAAATATACTATTTCTCATTTGAGTAACTTGCAACAAATGAAAAATAAAGCTAAGTCATCATCCATTTGGATAGGCAAGGTGTGATAGTTGGGAAAATGAATGAACTGTAGAAAGGTGGAAATGTTAGATAAGGGTGCAAAGACGTGAAAGGATCGTAATGAAATAAGCAGAAGCTAACTGATCATCCATACCATTTTGCTGATAAGCATGACACAAGTGGAAAGAGATATAGCTCATTAGACATTTTCCTATTTTGAATTACCTAAAAGGAGGCTTTTCACTAAGGATTGTAGCAGGTAGACACTAAAAAGTGACTTTTTCCTGGCTGTGTTGTCAGCTGTCCATAATCACTGCACAGCTTTTTATTTCTTCTTGTAGTATGGAAGAGTTTTGGAATTCACTGTCTTTAAAATCTACTAACTGAAGAATAAACTAAGGCAGAAAAAATGATTTTCCAAGCTTAGTATCCTCTTCCTGACAATAGTCAGAAGCAGAGTACTGGGAAACAGAATAAGACTAGAGTAAGGAGATGGTAATGCCTCCTCAGAAGATTCCTCTATCCTTTTACAACTCATGATGTGGGAACTTCCAGATTCAGAGCTGGTTTCTCTAAGAAATCTGCAGTGAATTGTCTTTCTTCAAACTTACCCAGCCCCCCCTTGAACCTGTGTAATCTTTTAGCATTCAAATAGGAATAAGTTGTACAGGTTAATTACATGTTTTTATGGAGAGCAATTGCCTGTTTTAATTTTGCTGGCTTTATTTACAATTTCGTTCTTCTTTGGTAAGCGACAGCAGTATCTATCTTCCCTTCCTAGGTGCTTATTTCATAGATGTCTGTCGTGTTCCTCATTAGAGTTCAGATTTATTTAATCATGTCTCGTATGGATGCTACATTGACCACCCTTGTTGCCCTTTTTGAACATTTTTCAGTTCTTCATTTCTGTTTGGAATAAGGGCAGGGGAGAGAGGATTTAGAGCTATATAATTAAGGCCTGGATTTCTTTGTATAGAAGCATAATTTCTAAGCTTTTAGCTTGTTACCAACTATTAAGTTAGTGGTTTGTTAGATTTGTAATAATCCAAAAATTTGTATTCTCAATATTCATGACAGTTTTGGAGTAGTTACGAGTTCTGAGTAGTTCTGATCAGCTCATAGCTCATCAGTCCGTGAAATTGGCAAGTGCATCGCTTTACATGTCACTGCCTGGAAGCACCTGTCCACTTTTTTTGTATGGTATATTAACCTACAGTATAACCCCACTGTTAAATCATAGGTGTTTTTTCTATAGCTGTTTTGTTCTGAAGTCTTACTTTAGTCTTACCTGAAGTTAAAATTATAAAGTTATGCAAAGATTTAGCAGTGACCGTTTCTTTGAATTCTGCAGCTTTTCTGTATCTCTTGTGTATATTAATTCTGTGGTAATGGCTAGTTAAAACACAATTCTCCTGTCAAAATTCAGATTCCTTTTCATGCTGGAATTCAACATAATGTAAAAACTACTATTTCAATATGATTGCAGGTTTAGTAAGTGGTAGATGGGAAATTATCTCTTTCAGTGTTTGGGAATAGCTATATGGAGTCCCACTGATGACAATGGGTGTTCTGTATGAAACTTCTCAGGGCAAAATGTAAAACCCGTTACATTTATTGAAACTAAATTCATTGCATGTATGATATTCACATCAATGTCCTCTCATTGTATGCTGATGATTGTGAAAGACTGATCCATTCATTTCCAAGAGTGTTGCAGTGTTTGACTGAACTGTGGGATCTTTGTGGTCAGCTCTCTGTTAGCACGCATCATCCTATATGCCTGCTGGGGACTCCTCTGAAAAACTCCAGCATTGTTTGCTCTTTGAAGTACAGAAGAGAGTTTCTATAAATAAAAGCATTTTTCTTGTACACCTGTACATTGTTTTCAATTTACCTAGTCAGGCAGTAAAAAAATCCACCTATTTATTACTCAGAATACTTGAGCAGAATTTCCTTTTTTTGCAAGCAAGCTGAAAAGTTTGAACTATGCAGAAGAGTTTTTGGATGATGTAAAGGCGTCAAGGTTAACATGTGTTCCTGACTGAAAATAATAGTCTGTGCATCTCATGGCATGTTGTGTGAAATTAAGATTCTTGCTTGGTTCCAGGCCTACTGTTGGGTTTGAAGATGGCAGCTTTCCACTCTTGTCACAAATGCCTAATCAGCATTGTCTCTATGAAAGAATTCCAGGCAAGTTGTCCTGTTAAATTCAGAAATTCTTGAAAAGCTTATGATAGGAATTTAAAAATTTAATATCTGTTTTCAGTTCACGCATGGCTAGTTTATGTCCTATTTCTAGTGTTCTAGAAACAGGTTCTGAAACTCCGTATGGAGTAAATTCTGTATGGAAACTTACCACTGGATGTGGTCAGTTGTATGTTGTCCTGGGTTCAGCAGTAGCAGTCATTTTTCCCCTTCTTAGTAGCTGGTGCAGTGCATTGGTTTTGACTTTCAGCCTGGGAACAGCGCTGATAACACCGATGTTTTTAGTTGTTGCTAAGTAATGTTTACTGTGGCCAACAACTTTTTGAGTCTCATGCTCTGCCAGGGAGCAGGAGAAGCTGGGAGGAAGCAGAGACAGGACTTGGTTTTAACTGCAGAACCACAAAGAAGACATGAGAAAATGGGATAGAAAACCTACCTCAGCTCTGGCGGAACGGGTGCATGAATTGAAGAGGAGAACAAAGGTCAAGGATGATCATCCCATGAAAGCTGCAGCTTCAGTCTCTGGTGAGCAGGTTCCCAGATGGTGTGGAAGAGTGGATTTTATTCCAGCTCCTGTGATAAAAAAGACTAATCCCTTTACACAAGACATAAGTGACCAGTGTTGTGACCACTATTAGACCTGCCTCCAGCCTGGTGAAGGTAGGGGACAGTCGGATTTATTGGACTGTGTGGATCAGATGGCCTGGCATATCAGTCCCACAGAAGTATAAGGCTCTATTAGATACCGGTGCACAGTGTATCCTGATGCCATCAAGCTGGCAAGGGGTGGAACCCATTTCTATTTCTGGAGCGACAGGAGGATAACAAGAGTTGACTGTACTGGAGGCTGAAATAAGCCTGACCAGGAGGAGGTGGCAAAAGCACCCCACTGTGACTGGTCCAGAGACCCCACCATATAATAAACTGTCAGAAAGGGAAAAAGTATTATGCCTTGTTGTCCTGGTTTTAGCAGTAGCAGTCATTTTTTCTCCCTCTTAGTAGCTGGTGCAGCACTGTGTGTTTGACTTTCGGCCTGGGAACGGTGCTCATAGCACCGATGTTTTTAGTTACTGCTCAAATGTTTGGTCTGGCCAAGGACTTTGTGAGCCTCATGCTCTGCCAGGGAGGAGGGAAAGCCGGGAGGAAGCAGAGACAGGACACCTGACCCAAACTGACCAAAGAAGTATTCCATACCACAGCACATCGTGCCCGGGATGTAACTGAGAGTTACCCGGAAGGGCTAGGCACTGCTGGGTTGGATGAGTAATCGGTTGGTGGGTGGTGAGGTGTTGTATTCTCTTCCCTTCTTATTTCCTTTATCATTATTATTACTGGTGGCAGCGGTGGGATTTGTGTTATACCTGAGTTACTACTAATAATAAAGGAAATGGGTCCTTCCGTATTGTGGGAAAGCATCAGAGATGGAAGGCAGCTGTATGGAGTCCTCAACGACAAGTTGCAGAAGCTGCTGAAGGAGATGGTGAATCGAGTCAGTTTGTCAAGGTGAAAGCCATCCAGCTGGCCCTGGACATTGCTTAACGAGAAAAGTGGCCAGTACTTCATCTTTATACTGACTCGTGGATGGTGGCAAATGCCGTGGGGGGGGGGGTGGTTGCAGCAATGGAAGCAGAGCAAAGGTAAACCCATCTGGGCTGCTGCACTGGGGCAAGAAATCGCTGCCCAAGTGCAGAACCTGGTGGGTGAAGGTACACCATATAGATGCTCATGCTCTGGAACACCAGAAGGACCAACAAGTGGATAAAGCTGCTAAGATTGAAGTGGCTCGGATGGACTTAGATTGGCAACATAAAGGTGAATTTTTTCTGGCCTGGTGGGCCCATGACACTTCAGGCCATCAGGGCAGAGATGCAACATACAGATGGGCTCATGATTGAGGGGTGGACTTAACAATGGACAGTATTGCCCAGGTTATTCACAACTGTGAAACGTGCTACAATTAAGCAAGCCAAATGGTTAAAGCCTCTTCAGTATGGAGGAGGATGGCTGAAGTATAAGTGTGGGGAGGCCTGGCGGATTGATTATATCACGCTCCCACCAACCTGCCAAGGCAAGTGCCATGTGCTTACCATGGTGGAAGCAACCACGGGATGGCGGGAAACATACACTGTGCCCTATGCCACTGCCTGGAACACTATCCCGAGCCTTGTGAAACAGATTTTGTGGCAACACGGCACCCCAGAGAGAATTGAGTCAGACAATGGGACTCATTTCTGGAACAACCATATAGACACTTGGGCCAAAGAGCATGGCATTGAGTGGGTACATCACATCCCCTGCCATGCGCCAGCCTCTGGGAAAATCAAACGGTACAATGGGCTGTTAAAAACTACATTGAGAGCAATGGGTGGTGGGACTTTCAAACATTGGGATATATGTTTACCAAAAGCCACCTGGTTGGTCAACACCAGAGGATCTGCCAGCAGGGCTGGCCCAGCGCAGTCAGGACTTTTACATGCTGTAGAAGGGGATAAGTTCCAGTGGTGCACATAAAGAATTTGCTGGGGAAGACAGTCTGGGTTATTCCTGCTTCAGGTAAAGGCAAACCCACTCATGGGATTGCTTTGCTTAGGGACCCGGATGTTCTTGGTGGGCAATGCGGGAAGATGGGGAAGTCCGATGTGTACCTTAAGGGGATTTGATTTTAGATGAAAACAGCCAATGAACTCAAGTAGATGCTGTTGCCTGCTATGTAGCACTTTTATAGCCCACCAACTAGATGTCTTCAGGTCACCAGTGTCTGGCCCTGACTCCCCTCCAACCATCATCTCATCAAAGAATGTACTTTGATGAAACCAGACGAGTTCCACGGTGTCATCAGCAGGCAACAATCCAACACTGCACACTCCCTCTCCTGCTCTGAAAGGCTGTTACAAGAGATGGAGCCCGACATCATGAGTTCATCTCAGCAGCTTTATAGGGATTGGTCCATGCACTAAAGAATGATATCTCTCTCTTTGTGTGTGTGTATGTATGTGTGTATATATATATATGTATATGTATATAAGAGTGATGTTATATTGAAAATGTGGGATCTGAGCACGATGTGAATGGTATGGAATAAGGGGTGGATACTGTCCTGGGTTCAGCAGTAGCAGTCATTTTTCTCCTTAGTAGCTGGTGCAGTGCAGTGGTTTTGACTTTCAGCCTGGGAACAACGCTGATAACACCGATGTTTTTAGTTGTTGCTCAGTAATGATTACTCCGACCAGCGACTTTCTGAGTCTCGTGCTCTGCCAGGGAGCAGGGAAAGCCAGGAGGAAGCAGAGACAGGACACCTGACCTAAACTAGCCAAAGGGGTATTCCATACCACAGCACGTCGTGCCCAGTATATAAACTGGGGGAGTCACCTTGAAGGGCTGGGTCACTGCTCAGGTTGAGCTGGGTATCGGTCAGAGGGTGGTGAACGGTTGTATTCTCTTCCCTTGTTATTTCCCGTATCATTATCATTGGTGGTAGCAGTAGTGGTTTGTGTTATACCTTAGTTACTGGACTGTTCTTATCTCAACCCCTGGGAGTTACATTCTTTCGATTCTCCTCCTCATCCCTCTGGGAGCTGGGGGAGAAAGAAGGGGTGGGGTGGGTGAGCAAGCGGCAGCATGGTTCTGAGTTACTGGCTGAGCTTAATCCACAACATTATGTGTAGATGGCAATCTCTCCATTGACTGCCATGCCCCAAACAGCTGCAGTTAGTATTTTTACAATATTATTAGTATCTTACTCTGGAAAGACTAGTATTGTTAGGTAATTTCTACTTAGACTTACATGTCTATACACTGCTTAACTAGGTTTCAGAAAGCAGAAATATTCCAGTCTGAATAACCCAGGAAAAATCATAAATCAGGAATCTAAGCATTATGAAGTTAAGAAAAATTATTTGTGGATAATTCATGAATTTAGGTTGTGGATGAACCATATAAAAGAATTCTTCTCAGGAAATAAGTTACAAATGTTAGATGATTGATAATTGCTATAAATGATAACTCTGAGCTAGGTCAGAGTACTTTTCCTATATTTAACGTTTCAGTGATCAAGGCTTTGTGCATTACTACTACTACCGGTAGTTTTGAATATTGCTCAAGCTGCTGATTCTGTTTTACCTTCATAGATATATTTTCAGTTCTCTAGAGCTGAACACTCCTTGGTCTTTCAATATTAAGTACTTCTGTTGCTATGTAGCAATAACTTAGAATTCACTTCTGCTCTTTGTAGTACTCCCCAACTACTGAAGATTCCTACATGATATATTACTCCATCAGAGCGGGCTTGCAGTTGCTGTCATCTCAAACCTAATGTATTTTAACTGTTCAGAGTATGGCAAATAATTCTTGCAGTATTTATTCCTTCGGTAAGAATAAAAAAAATATTTCTCTTTTTCCTTAATGAAAGACTAATCTTATAGAACATTGATGAGTCTTGACAGAATTTTTACTTCTTGTCTGAGTCTTCATTAAAAACTTGTGGTTTTCTTCTTCCAGCTAATTTTATATCCTCTCTCTTTTCCCCTCTATTTTTGACAGAATGGTTATCTGTGCTTTTTAAACAATGATTTTGATTCAGTTCAGAGAAAAGAGCTATAGTTTCCTTGCTGTATAGGGATATTTTGAAATACATTCAAAAGCATGTCTGTTTAGTTTGAGATCTTTCTTCTTTAGGAATAAAGGTTTCTAAGCAGCACATCTTCTGCTTGGTAATTGTTTCAAAACAGATTAATAATGGACATAAGTTTTGATTATTGATATTATGTAGAATTGATTGTGTACTTTGGTAAATCAGTGGTCTTCCTTTTCCTGCAAATGTTTAGCACAATCTGTAATTCTGTCAAATACACTTGATTATCCTACCTCCTAAAGTTTCTTTAGTTGTAAATGGCACATTTCACAGCTGCTAGTGACTAACAAGTCTGTCCACTCTCCAAACTGATTATGAGAGATTTAGTCTGTTTACAGTCTATGGACCATTATTGCGTGTGAGGAAAGAGGGGACTGAAAAAAAAAGGAAAGTTTAAAATAATCATGGAAGCAATTTCCGATTGGAAGTATTTGTCCCACTGGATATGTATTTTCTAAGTATGTGGTAAGACAACACAAGTGTACATTTATTATTTATTTTTTTTTAGAAGTGTAAATAGTCTTCCCTGAAGTTGATATAATGTCAGTTAGGTTGCGAACTGATGATGACCGTAACTTATTGTATGGATTATAGATGATTTAAACTGTCATAAAGAACTGGGTATTAATTTTTGGTGGTTAGTGTTCGTAACTCACATTAACTGTTTGGTATAGCAAACTGTTCTTCAGTTTGTTCTTCTTATCTGAGGATAAGAATATATTCCTTTTAAAACACAATTGAGTTCTGTGAATATAATTTAATATCAACTTAAATCAATATTTCACTTCTTGGAAAGTTATTTTTTGTGTGCATACAAACAAAATATGTGAAATGAATACTACTACACAGTGATTGATATAGGGATGCAGACATCCTGTGCAAGTTATTCAGTTGGTTTGGCACTGTTCTTAACTATGACTATTTGTGATGCTGATTTACTTATTATTTGTTCATATTTTTAACAGGAAGACAGTGACCCAGCAGTTCATGAAAGCCTAAGCATAGAAAATACATTATGGGCAAGCACTGTTGTTGCCTCAGGTAAGAGTTACAGTAGCAAAGCTGATCATGTATCTAAAATCTTTATTTTCACAGTATGAAATATTAATGGCTTTTGAAAATCTTTCTTTTCTCCCAGCCTATTCATCTCTCTCTTCCCCGTTGTCTGCCGTCCCATCAGTTTCATCGTGCTATCCACAATATTTGCATACCTTTTTAATCTTCCTTAGCAGTTCTGTTTGGAGGAAGAGGAAAAAAAGTAGAAAAAGGGTCTCCATCCAACTTGTGAAATTAGTCCCTGCTATAAAGCCTTCTTACATCAGTGACGGGCCTGCTTGAAGGCTGTGGGGAAGAGCTCAATGTTGAGGAGGTGGCAGAAGATTCTGTGACTGAACGCTCCTTTCCGGAGTGTAAAAACATAGTCATGTTCTTTGATGCTCAGCGTTGTTTGGTTTGATTGCACTGAGAAACTAGTCTTTCTGTCACATGAGTGGTGCCTAAAATTGTTCTTAGATCTTTAACTTAAGTAGCCATGATTTGTAACTCTGTAAAAAGATGCTGCTCATGAATTATAAATTTCAGTGCAGTGTATATTTGAGTTTATTTTTCCCCAAAGTTGCATATAAGAGGGAAAGCTACACTCAAAGAGTATATATTTGCGAAATCAGAAATTGTGTATCAGTAATTCTGAATTTTAATTAAAACCAGTTCATGTTTTCATTTCCAGGATAGGTAATTTGACTTTTGTTTAGAAGTTTAGCTTATTTGTGAAGCTTCTTGATATGCCATCTAAAGTTGGCACCCAAATGAATGGCAACAGTGCTCTGTTTATGAAGGACTAATGATGATAGTACAGAAACTTAGAAGAAAATAGTTCTCTTGTTGGACCATTGTTTTGAATAGTGGAATAGGTCTCTAAGGGAGACTTCCTGGATGACACAAAGTGAAATTACAGAAGGGCTCTTCAAGACTGCATACAGCCCCTTCTGAAGGGAAAAATAACATGTGATCAGGTAATTAAAAATGGTGTTATGATGTGCAGACAGAAGTTGGTTGAGTTAAGGAAGCAGAGAGAAACAGTTTCCTTCAGTAACTGATTTTGTGACATTAATCATATCTTCTAATCAAAATGTTGACATCAATTTCATTTCTGATATCTCATGTATTAATTACAGTTTAATACTGTCATAATATGCTCCTCTCATGTAGGTACTGCAGTTATTAAGCATGTAAGATTTCTGTTTGGATATTTGCTTGTTCTGTAGGGCATCTTAAATCCAGATCCTCAGAATTAATTATTGCCTCTGTGGAGGTAATTTTAGCATTTGACAGGACTAGGACTTTTAACAAAGAGTAGGAAATTACAGCCTTCAGTCTGTTGCTTATCGTATAAGGAATTTATAAGGTCTTACAGGTGCACTCTGCATATAGTCATGAAGAAGACTATAAGGCAAAATAATGAGCAGTTCAAGATGTTCTAGGTTTGGTTGTTAACTGATGTGTCATTCAGTTGTTTTCATCTCACTTCCAAGTTGAGTGTATATAGCTAAGTTAGGATACTTGATGCTACCTAATTAAATTTGACTTTTTTTAGGGTTGGGTTTTTTGTGGTTTTTTTTTTTTTCCTTAGACTTCAGAATTGAATTTCTGAGGTTTGTGACAACTAAAAATCTTATTAATAAAAACAGTTGTCACTGACACATCTATAACTGCCTTGCTTAAAGCTTGCCATGACAGGATATCAGAGATGAACTCTGCTTACACAACTGCGTCCCCTCCAGTATCATGGCCTGTCATAATCCTTGAATATAATCTGAAAAGTTTAGTAGAAGATTATGCTTGCATACAACCTCTGCAGACAAGTGCCACTCGTATTCCATGAAAATGGAAGAGTAAACAGCCAGTAGCAAATCAAAGTCGTGCAGTTTTTCTACTCCATAGCTAGCTAGCTCACCTCAGCCACACTTGTAACTATTTCAGACTCCTTACTGTCTTGGCTCATAGTTCTTTTACATGCAGGAATCTTTCACCCAGAAGTATAAGATGCCCATGCAGAAGCCTACTGTTCTATGACTTTGCCACTTTGATTCAAGGAAGTGGGTTTGTAGCCTGTGCCCAGATGGTAGGAGGTAGAATTCTACCCTAGAAAACTCTTCAGTATGGCAGTCGTTACAGTATCCTAGATTGGAAGACTGGTTCTTTTGGTGTTCCTGTAAGCAGCCTGGACACCATGTTACTAAGCCAAGCAAGTACGTGACCTATTGCTGTTGGGACTATGTTATGTACTTGCCAATCCCTGGGGGTTGTTACAAAGTGTTCTGTGTCAACCTGCACTAGTATCTTGACCTATTGCTGACTGATGCTCTCAGTCTTGGGGGTGGAGCAAGGAACTACATCACTGATGCCTGGGATTGTAGCTGAGTTTCAGATACAAAGCCTTATTTAAAAACACATTGCATAGGACATACAGGGCAGTTGTTTGGTGGGGGAGTTTTCCTTCCCATTTTCCTCCTTCTGGTGATTAAATATATGCTGAATTTCCTGATCTTCCCTTTGACATGTTGCATAAAACACACTGCATCAGCTAGGTGAGCCCACTATCTCCAAGATATAAGACAAATATAGATAGCAACGTGCTGTTGCTATTTCTCAAGGTGATACAGAGGGCCAAGGTCAGGCTAAGAAAAGTGTTTGGGGAATTATGTGGGGAATACCTCAGGAAACTTGAGCTTTGGTTGCTGATGTCTTGACAGTTCTAGTGGAGAGAGACCACAAATCAATCATCTTTGCAGATCAGTAACAGTAAATGTAAATGTATAAAGGTTTCAAAGAATCTTACCAGCTGCATGTTGAGTGCAAATTATGAAAGCTCAGGAAAATATCAGGATACTACAGTAATGGATTCTATAGGAAAAAAAGAAAGGGAAAAAAAAAGTCTATTGCTAGGGAGTACAAGTGGCAAGAAAAAACATTTGCTATAATTTTAAGAGGTTTTTTTGTTTATTTGTTTGTTTGTTTGTTTGTTTTATTTTAGGCACCACAAAATTGGCTTAACAAAGTCATGTAGTGTCAAACAACGCAAGCTCTTCCACAGCTTTTTTTTATCAACAAGTAATGTTCAGGAGGGTGAGATTTCTCAAACTTGCACATTTGGAAGGTGCTTAGTTTCGTTTGTTTCAGTATGTCTCCTTACCCTTAGAATAACAGTAAGCTAAACGGAAAAAAAAACAAACCCACAACACTTTGTCACACCTGATATATACCCAGATGTTCTAGTCTCGGAACTGATAGCTTAGCTACCTAAATGGACATTCTGACTGCTACCAAATCTGAGGTGCTTTCTGCCCCTTGCTGTGAAGCCCTGATGTAGATCTGGTGGCTGTGTATAGTGTTTATCTGAACCACAAAAACTGCAAAGACCAATTTGCCAGGATCATGATGGAAGTCTCTGGAAGGGATAGAAATCAAAAGCCACTCTCTTAAGTCCAAAGCATGCAGCCATCCTTTTGTTATTCTTTCAGAAGTGAGATAGGAAAAAATATTCTGACTTTTCCACTTACAACCCAGTGAGTTTCAGAAAGGTAACAGCAAGGTATGGAGTCTATGTGCCATTCTTAATATCTTAAATTCTTAATTAATTCTTAATTAATATTAATGCTGTGGAATTAATACTGCCTGAAAGAAAAGGAAGGCTTGGTTAGTGAAAACTTTAAAACTGTTATCACTGAAGAGACAACTTGAAATATTGCCAAATAATTTAAACCACTAAGTATTCTGAAAATCTCTTTGGTTATCCTTGATTAAATTATTTTCAGATCATTTGTGTCCGTTACATTACTGACTGTGGTGTTTGTTTGTTGAAAGCTTTTGGTAGATTTCCTTTTGGAAAGAGAGGGGAAAGCCAGCTATTAAAATTTAAAAAGCCTCAAAAGGCCCACTACCATATGAACTTTAACTTTTTGCTCTCCATTTACTGTAATGATCAGTGTGGTTCAAACTCCAAACAAGATAATGCAGTTTTCTGAGAGACCTGCTGAGATACCTGTTAAGGGGAGATTTGTATTAATGGAATTTTTTGATCAGGTGTCACTCTTTCAAAGTCACTTTAGATAAAATGAGAACAATTTGTATAACTGCACAGCTGTAAAAAGCACTATTTTGTGCCAAGTCCTACACACAAATTTAATTAACTTTGAGTGCTCTCTTGTTTTTATATGGCTCATATAGTGCCTGAGATCACACACCAGATTCTGAGCATGTGTGACTATTTGTGTGTGCCCATTCTGCACAAGTCCTCTTTTGCATTTTGTCCAGGCCCAGAAGTTTATTCTGGTAGTATCTCCTGTAACTTCTCTCTCTGTTGGCACTCTGCCCTTCCCAATCAGAGGTTGCTTAATAAGAGTCAGTTTGCACTCGAGTCATTGCTTGTAATAAGCCCAGGCTTGTAGTACAGCTGTGCTTCCAGGAACTCCAACTGAATTCAGTTCTTTCTACTGTGGGCCAGAGCACCGTTTAGTGTAAGTATGCATCTTCACAGCTGGTAATAAGCTGAGATGCTGAGGATAGTGAAGAAGAACAGTGGGTAAGAAAACCCATCCAGAACACCAGAATTGCCCCTGGTGCAGCACTGTGGGACACCACTAAAATTAGTCTTCGAGTTCCCTCCGCTGATGTAATTCAAGTCTAAGGAACCCTAGGTAATAGTGATGCAGTGCTAGTAACTAACATTCTCAGACCTTTAAAAGCAAAGATCAACAGCATCGTGAAAGCAGCAGATCAGTCAGATTTAGCCAAAATTGTGATCAAAATTCAGTCATCAGAATGGATTTTATCCAACTTTCACCCTTGAAACCAACTTTTCAAGCAGCAAAATGGAGACAAGTAAGGATGGCTTTTCTCTTGAGCTGCTGCAGCAGCTCAGCCATGTGAAATTTAGTGGAAAGCTGCCAGCTGGAACAGAGAAGTCCTCCCCAGTTTTTACTGAGCTAAGGACCTACAAAGGTAGAGATTGTCAGGGTGTGCAGGAGGGGATTCTCTACAGGATGTCACCCGGTGTATTCTGTTGGACAAAGGTCAGATCAGAGGATCACTTCAGAATAAAGTGTCCCAAAGGAATAGGGGCATTGGTTAGAGACCAGTAGAAAGAGTTCAGAATTATGGATCAATGACTATTACAAAAGTCAAGAGGAATTTTGGGATGTGTTGGGGGCATATTACCTCCATTTTATTGTGCAAATCTGCAGCTTTGGGGAAAATGTTATGTCAAGGGAAGCCTTACAAAAAGGCTGTAGTAAAGAGGGGAAAATGATAGGAGAAACTAATTTTTTATCATCCAGAAGATGTATAGTCCTTGATGTTTTATGTGTGGACTTGAAGTTTTCACTTTCATTCTCATTTTTCAGTAAATGAAACTTCCTTTCTTTAATGCCGACATCTTTAACTGTCATCTTTCTTTCTTTGCATGTTCCTTCAATATTTTATGACCTGTTACACTACAAGAGTAGTGATAGCAGTTCTTGGCACGTGGTCCTGATTTCCAAAGATGAATTAAGTTAATTTATGCCAGATGTATGTGTAATATTTCTGCAGTTTTTAAAGTTTTTTGAGCAGGGTGTTTCTGACATGTTAATTATTTCTTTACAGCATAAAGCCAACAAAAAATATTATTGGTAGTACTGCCATAAAGCATTCAGGTCACTTGAAAAAGTAATAGCAATAAGGGAGTTCTTTTGTGCTATGAAGTGTGATAGTGGCCTATTAATAAAACCCTAAGTTTTTGTTTAATATAAAACTTTATTTAGTGATGCTGAAGCCAGATTTTACTATGCAGTAAAAATTGACTGAAAGGTAATTGGAACTGGGGAATCATTTTAATAAGTTAATAAACAGGAGAATATTTTTGAATGGGATTCTATCAAAGTAATTAATGGAGTGAAGTAGATTTTTACATCATAATAGATGACAGAATATCAGGTCGTTTGTGTGTGATGTGTTTATTGTACTCATTTTTGTATTCCTTGTGAAATGCAGTTATGCTGTGCATTAACTTCTGAAAACAGTGGAGAATATTTTAAGGTAAAATACAAATTTTTAAGCAGTTACAATGAAAATATTGTTTCTATTAAAAAGGGAAGCATGTTGTCATTTCTATGAGTGTTAATTAAAGAAGTTACAACAACCCTTCATAGTCACTTCTGAAAAACACCATTCACGATAGGATGGACATTGCATAAGTGTTTGGGCTTTTTCATAAGTTGATTTGTTTGAGGGACAGTAAATTACCACAAGCATTAATTCAGTCAGATTTTCTCTTAACTACTTAATGTCCCTGGAGACATTCAAGGCCAGGCTAGATGTAGTCCTGAGCAACCTGATCTAGTTGAAGATGTCCCTCCTCCTTGCAGAGGGGTTGGACTAGAGGAGCTTTAAGCCCTTCCCACACAAACTCTTCTGTTATTCTGTGATACTTGACACCTCTGCATTACTTCTTGTTTGTTTGTTTTTCAGGAACTGTAATTGGTGTTGTCATTTACACAGGCAAAGAAACTAGAAGTGTATTGAACACCTCCAATCCAAAAAATAAGGTAATTTAGCCTTTCTGTGTGATTTCCTACTTTTGTTTTTGTAAAACTTAAAAAATAGATGTACCTAAACCCAAAAATTTGCAAGTTTGGAATGAGAAATCCATGCTTGGAAGTGTTTGAGGCAAGGTTGGAGGGGGCTTCGAGCAACCTGATCTAGTGGAAGCTGTCCCTGCCTGTGGCAGGGGGTTGGAACTAGATCGTCTTTAAGGTCCCTTTCAACCCGAACTGTTCTGTGATTCTAAGTCAGTTCTGCTTCAGTCTCATTTCAGAAGTAAAATTATTCTTCCTTTAGCTAGGAGCATTACAAGTACCAATGGAAACATTGGTCTTTGAAGTATAAATGCACATCTTCAGACTTTTATACTTCTCTCTCACGGCTAAACATTAATTTTCACTTCACTTAGATTATTTTACTGTAAAGTATTTGGCTAAAGCTACCTAGTAGTTTTAAGGGATGTTTATAACAGACTACTGAAATGTATTCGGGCTCCCCGAGTACGTAGAGCAAGGTAACTGAGGTTCCAGTCAGTACCCAGAACACTCTTCCAGGGTTTTTTGTAAGCACTGAAAATGCTGTCAGGAGATTTGTCTGTGGAAAAGACATCAGAAGTTTGAGTGCTTCCCTCTGTATGAGGTTCTTTCAGTTCAAAACAAAGCAAATAGCTCTTCATTTCATTGGTAATGTTTCTAATGTGAGCTGGGGAAAACCCTCAATTATGAAAAAATGAAACTTCAGTTAGAGGCTCTATCTTACAACCTAAACCTGTGTTTAGTACCAAGATCCTTAATTATATTAAGAAAGGAAAAAATTCTTGCAAGAGGTTTAGAAAAAATCAATTGTGACAGGTTACCATTTTCACACCATTCATAGCAAGTTGCTCTGAGTAGGAACATCAAGAATGAAATGATAATACAAATTGCTTGAAGCAGTTATAGCAGTCCCCTGAGTGTATTGATTTGTGTTTCTAATAAAGAGATGCTTTTAAATGTCGCATTGACAGAGACAGGTGATACGTACCATTACGTGGATTAAGGTGGCCTTTTATTATTTTAATCTTTGCAACATACATTTAAAAATAGAGTAAAATGGCAACAGAATGTTTATAGTGCGTAATTATTTTGTCTTCCATCTGATAGAAAGAAGAGCCCCTTAGTAATTTCTCTAAGAATTCTGAACTACTTCTTCCCAATTATTCTCGCAGGTGTTTAAAATGAAAATATTTAATATAGTAAATTGATTGGGGAGGATGCATAAATGTAACACTCTTTACCCAGATTCAACTGATTTTGGAGGTACATCAGACTTTTAGTAAAAGTTTGTTCTTTTTTTTTTTTTTTGCACAAACATTTCACACAAGAAACTGTGGTAAATGGTAAAAGGATTTGTGTTTTAATTTTCCCTGATGTTTTCACAATTACTAGTAATAGTAAACGGTTGCTCCAGATTTTCATTAGCAAAAGATTAATTAGCAAATAAACCTACAAAAATAAGATCCAGTAGCATGTTGACAAGCTGCAGCGTGGCTTTTACTGTTATGCCAAAACATGTATCACCTTTGCATAATACTTTAATGTTACAGCTTCTAACAATTAGATGTGTTCTTTCATCTACAGTGGGAACTAAATAAACTTAATATTTTCGTTAAGCACTAAGAAGCAAAATACTATATGCACATGCATGGACAAACACAAACTAACAGCCAAATCCAAATAATATTCCTTGGTGTATATTGCATTATCTGTATATGAACACTGTCTAATTAGATTAGTAACAGTTCTTTAGGGTATGTTTAGACTGGACATGAGAAAGACTTTCTTTAACGAGAGAGTGGTCAGACAACTGAACAGGCTTCCTAGAGATGTGACTGATGCCCCAAGCTTGTCAGTGTTGAAGAGGCATTTGGACAACGCCCTTAATAACAGGCTTTAACTTTTAGTCAGCCCTGAACTGGTCAGGCAGTTGGACTATATAATCTTTGTAGGTCCCTTCCAACTGAAATAGTCTAGTCTAATTAGAAGTCGTACTTTTAAATATTATTTTATCTGCCACTGATAGAAACAGGTCATGCTTGTGTAAGTAAACTGTACTCATTAGTTTCCAAAGGCCTTTCAAGGAGTCGTATTCAGTATTCTAAATACGAATATTCATCTTTTTCTTTGAAGGTGCCTGTATGTGTTATTCTGTGCTAGTTAACCCTGCAGCAAGTAGACAAGCAGTAGTCAGTTCACTCCTCCTCTGTATATTTGGGAGAGGGAATCTTCCTGCGTTTTCTCAAGCTTGACAATAGTAATTACATGTTGGATGGGATATGAAGCATTAGCAGGCAGAAGGATGGCAAAGGGAGTCTAAAATAGTCTTTGAAATTAGAAGATATATTACAGTTGAGTGGTTACATATTCAACCATTAAAAGCAAAACTAAATAAATCTGCACCAAACTGTTGCTAAAACAAAATTAAATTTAGCAATTGTGATACTGCTGCAAACTCAAGAGGAAGAAAGTCTGCCCAATCTTCTGCTTTAGAAAATTGTTCCAAATACTGTTTGGAACTGGATTTAAGTCGTAGACTGTCTCTCTCTGCTACTCTTTGAAAATAATAAAAATAATATTCTAGACATTTTCTTGCAGGATGTGTTGATATGTTCTTGTTAGGACTATAGTTCAGTAATGTGCATGTCTTCTGGCTTTAGGAGAAAGCAAATATTGAGATCTCTAATTCTCAGTTTACATTGCCAAACTTCAATGTCCAGAAATAAGAAATAAATACAGGGGGTTGACTCTTTTACCATTCCTCTCTTCATTGAAATACAGGTGGATGCTTCAGTTGTATTTCTTGCTGGAACATAAAATTGCTGCTGTACTTGGTACTACAAACTAAGTTTTTCTAGTGGCAAACTTTTAGTTTTTCTGCTTAAGGATAGATGCTTTTTGACTAAACTGATGTAAAAATTTAGAGTTGCAGACCTCCTCTATAAACATTGAGCAGAAGAGTAAAACTGAAGTAGGTTTAAGCAGACTTGCATATGAAGAAGTGGTGTTCGAGGCTGGGCTGGACAGAGCCTTGGGTGACATGGCTTAGTGCAAGGTGTCCCTGCCCATGACAGGGGGGTTGGAACTAGATGATCTTAAGGTTTCCAACCCTAATTATTCTATGATTCTACGTACCTGTTCAAGCATGTGATTTTTCTGTGTGTTAAACTTAGGAGTTATTATGTTTGCTGAAGTATTTAGTCATTCAGACAATAATTTTCTTAACTTAAAGTCAACAGTTGTTTTATTATAATTATAAAAATGGTTTCATTGCCTAAGGATGCAGACACGGTCTGAAAAACACAAAGATAGAAGGGAATTTTCTTAATGCATCATTTCAATATGTTTTTAATTCCAAACAATATAAAGAAAAAATATTTCTGACAAGGTTTAATTTCAGTCTAAAATGATGTATGTTCTGTACTTCAGATAAATGTAGAAATGGTAACATCAGTGTTATCCTAGTGTGATGACTCTGCATTTCACCTCATTGGCAGTCACATCAGCTTACTCAGGAATGCAGTTCCATCCTTTAAAAGAAAAAAAAAATCAGATTGAATTGTGTTCCTCACAATGCTGTAATCAGTAATCAATCCTATTTGGATAGATATTCTTAAACCTTGGCTTTCTGGATGAAGTTGGACTTGTCAATGCTAAAGGTCATTTATAGGTGTTAATTAACCAAGAGGGAAATTAAGGAACTAAGGTTATTTATTTATTTTGCCTGGCATTTTTGCAGTGTTCTCATTCTTGCCTATTTAAAGTGCAGAATGTTATTTTGTTACCTAAATTTAGAGTTGCTTTTGTGGTTTGGTCTTCATAGAAAGCAAGATTGTTAGCACAGCCCTTTCGTAAATTATTTGTTTCCATTGGTGACAACAGATCGTGGGGTGTAGTTGAACACAATTTACTTGGAGTGAGACAGAAATAAATTTGAGGAAATGTATTTTGTGTACTAAGATTGAAACATCAAAATTACTTGGACTATGCAATATATATACGTATAATCAAAATATACACAGTAATGCAGCAAAATGAGTAGAAATAATCTTAAATATAACTCCTGACAAAACAGTAGCCTCTGTAAAGGAGGTCCAGCATGTAATCTGCCTGGTGTGCTTCAGATTAGTACAAAAATAGTTACATTGCTAATCCTTACAAGCAGCATTCAAAACACTATTTTCCCTCCCCCCCTTATATTATGGATTTCTACATCTGCTGTTATGTTTTAACATCAGAAGTAAAACTTCATAGTAACCATTCAGTGCAAATCAAAATAGTAATGTGTTTTCCCTAATTCTTAACTAGCCTGAAAGCTAAATACTACATGTCTCATGGTTGGTGCTTTGCTGATTTTTTTTTTTTTATGTCGCTTGGTTTAAGCAGATGAAAATCTAAGAACTGGTATTGGTTTTCTTCTTTTGTGTGTGTGTTGCTCTTGGTTATTTGAAAATGTCCTCACTGGTGAGCCATGAAGTAATAAAAAAATATTTCTATTCTGGTAAAGTGATGCAAAAATTCAGTTCTCTCTGTCCACCCACAAAACTTGTTTTCCTAGTGTTTTGTGACCAAATTTCTACATTTAAAAGGCTTTTCTATGCTTGTCCTTTTCTCTCCCTATTTTATGGGAATAATTTTTGAAAAATACTTCCTAAAAAAGGGACACCTACCATCCACTTCTTTATTTGCAGTGAAAGAGAGTGGCTGGAGCAGATTTATGTGTTCCCAGAAGTTGATACCACTTTGCCAATTTACCTGTTCAGCATAGCATTTTCACTACTCAAAATACATGCTTCACCTGCCTTGACACACTCTTTGAATGACCTTAAATTTGATAGCCCAGCATATTGTAGTTTCCTTAGAAAGTCATTACCTCAAAGGCTGACATTCATGAGTCTGACTTAAATTTCTGTTTACAAGTACCTATGTTAACACTAGTAGTTCTTCTGTATTATGCCACAAGTCTTCTCTGTAAGAGAAGTAGAATAACATTATCAATCCTGTTTGTTGGTATAGACAGAGGGAAGAAAACACTCCGTGAAATCCCCTCTCAAAGAGCACAAACAACTTGCTGTTACCTAAAGAGCTTCAGAAGGACCTTAAAAATGTGTTTACTTTATCCTGCTGTACTGTTATGCAGGGGCCCAGTAACTTCAGTTGCACATTTTTCTTATTAAATTGATAATTCGATGTTCACAGTCTGTATGAGAAATTGAGTCCCTTTCTGTGTCTGTATGCATGTAGGGCCTAGCATAAAAGCAGAATTATAAAAGTTGCTGTGGGGCTCTTAATGACAAATTGCAAGTACTTCTTAGAAGAAAAGAGTTTATATAGCACTTTCCTGTGCGTAATCCTCCTAAAAACTCTTCTTTGTTATGCAATAAAATTGAGAAAGCTGTCACCTACAGGTAGCAAGTAGCCCCCAAATTTAGTTTGTCTCCTCTGCCTAGAGCTTCTGTCCAATAAAGTGCTTAGCCACCAGCTTCCCTTGAAGAGAATCCCTATTTTGGTGTACAAGAGAGTTGTTGGGATAAAGCCATGAAGAAACACATGGAATGTAGTATTAGTGCTTTTCTCTCCACATGCTGTTACCTCTGAGCAAAGGAAGGAAATTAGCAAAAGATGGAAAATAGAATACCCCTCCCATAGGCTAGAGTGTCTCAGTGAGGCTGAACAGTATTAGGTAAGGAGGAGGACAAAAGATGTCTTCCCTGAAAAGTTTGGGAAGAAAGATCCGAACAGCACAGGAACCAAGCTTGTTCTTCCAAATCTGGGATTAGAATATAGGATGCTTGGAAACAGTCAGCAGCGTTCTGGCAAACCAAAGGCAAAATTTCTGTGTCCTTCACTCTGAAACAGAAAGAATATCTAGCTACTGTCATTACTAGTAACTCCATTAACTGAAACAGCAGGAGTGTGGATTTCAGTCCCTAGATGACGGTATGTAAAGAGTATATTTCCACTTATAGGAATGAGGTTTTCAGTTCTATATAGAAAACTGGAAGATTACTAGCTTTATACACTATACTAAAACAATGAGATAACAGTAAGACTGAAATTCTTGACTGCTTTGTGTGTGTGGACAGCATTCACTTAAAGCAAACTAATATGTTGTGCCAATTTACTTGGGGTTTTTGTACACTCCTTTGTTTCTTTTGAAGCACTCTCTATGACTTTTGCAATTGCTTCCTTTCAGAGTCTTGATAAGACATTTTTATCCACATTACCAGTGCTTCTCAAAGAGCAGTGTGTGTGTATATATACATATATATATTTATACTCTACTTTCGGAGAGAAGAATGTAAAGAAATAAAATGATAAGACTATGAATGGGGAAACTGGGGCAGAAGAGATCAAGGATGATGGGGAGAAACAGGAACAAACACAAAAAAAAAACAGGAATTGAAAGTGATCAGTTTAAGGCATTGGGCTTCATTTCTCATACATACTGTTATATCTCAGATACTACTACTATTTGGTTTGCATGCACATGATGTCTGTAGCCTTAGAGCAAACTTGATCCTAATGTATTTTCTTTGGCATCTGGAAAATAATATTAGATCATCACTTGCTTATCAACTTTGCTGTTATATCCCTGGGCTACAGAATTAAGTTGTTCCGTGACATGGCCTGCTATCAATTCACAAGTTAAAGTTTCAGAAAACCTGTGCCCTAACATCTCATTTCTTCTGAAAGCAACAATTAAACATATTACGCAATTGGTATACTAAGTAATGTGATGGGTCTTTCATCGTTACTGTAATTTAGCATGGTGCGCTGCATTGCTAGGCAACATCTGAGTCACCCAGCTTAACTGCTGCTCAAGTACTGAACTGAAGGGCTTGTCTATGCTATGCTATGTTATTGTGCTACATAGAACGTGGATGTTGAATCAACGCACACATATGTGACCAAGTGAATTCTACTTCACCTGGTACCACTTTGTTTACACTCCCACTGCAATACAAAGTATGCAAAGATATACTATTTAGTCCTAAACAAAATAATGGTTCTATAACAATATATAAAACAAGCAAGGGGAATGGCTCTTTGGTAGTGAGAAAGTATTTTCTCTGTATTCTGAGTAAATTTCTAGGTTTCCTGTATGTTTTAGAGTTAATATCAAACTATTCCATTGATTTTGCTAACTGTAAAATTCCAACAATGTTAAGTACATTCCCTATTTATAAGGGTATAGGAAGATTAAAAAATGGTATGTTCCAGATGTGAATGACCAGCCATAAGCCATGTCTAACCTAGAGTCTTAAATTTTTGTTGTTTTCACTTATTGATGTTTTGAGATACATCACTTCCTGATTCAGACACTCCCATTAAAAGTGGCTTGGTTTTTGTTGTCTTTTAGTGTGTTTTAAAGAGGAGTATGTTACCATTTAACTTAGCAGCTAAAGGTCATTTCAGACCAGTGTTTGAGGAAGGTCAATGGTGGAGTTAAATAATTTCTGCAAAAGTCCCTAAAATCTCACAACAGTCTGAACAACTCTTAAAATAGATTGTTATGGAATAGCAACAGTTTGTTGCTTGTTCACTAGCCACACAGTGCACTTTGCCTGTAGTAACCTGTAGGCTAAAACAAATGCTTTGGGGTAAAAAAAAATAGAAACCATTTGAAATTTGTTGTTCTACAGAAGACAATATGAAAGGCAGATTGCTTGTGTAGCTGGTTTGAGTGTCCCTGTGAGCTGTTAAACAAGGCAGTCCCTGGTGGCTGTTTTATCTCAGCTGCTGCCTCCAGTGCTGCTAATCAGTTGCAAGAGTTTGCTTTTTCACTTGCATTGCTCCTTACGGCTTTGTTGCCACGCAGAGTTAATCATGCCATTGGCAAAATGCAGCTGCTGGGAGGTGGAGAGGGTAGGAGCAAAGGGCACTGCCTCTCAGATACTTGTAACCTCATCTGATTGCTTAGAGCTGCATCACCTTCATAATGCTCTTCCTGCAGTGCTGTGGTGGCAGTGTGCAAGCCAAAGTGGTGGTAACCAAAATACTGATGTTGGGGAAATAGACCATTATGTTTTTTCCTATGTTAAGGTCATGTTCTGTGTGTCAGGTGTTTGTTATAAGAGCAGTGTACCATAGTTGGCACTGATTTTTGTGTTTTGGTGTTGGGTTTTGGTGTTTTGTTTGTTTTGGGTTTTTTTGTGTGTGTGTGTGTATTTTGTTTTT